>NC_133308.1:26577573-26877573 GCF_012295235.1 Primulina huaijiensis | reverse complement strand
ACATTCAATCACTCCAACTTTCTCTTCTTCTCTAAAAATTATTCTTCATCAAATTTTCGAAGAAAAAAAGAAGATGGCTTTCACGAGGTTATTTTTAATTATTTTGGTTATCATACTCACCAGTCTTGTATTTATCGGAGAATATCCTCCTCGTGTGTTTTCTTTATTTTTACGAATACTTGTACTTGTTGTTTATCCATTACTTTGTATTGCAATATTCATTAACTAATAAAATGCATCGTAATTTTTAGTACCACCATGGCAAACTTGGCAAAGCTCGAATTCATCGCTCTTGATATTACTGGGAAAAACTATATGACATGGACTCTTGATGTAGAAATGTATCTTGAGTCATTGGGTCTAAGCGAGACCATTAAAGAAAATGGTATATCTTCATCACAAGAAAAAGCAAAAGCTATAATATTTTTACGACGACACCTTGATGAAGGTTTAAAATGTGAATATCTCATCGAAAAAGATCCCATGGCTATGTGGAAAGGATTAAAAGAGATATTTGAACATATAAGGGAAGTTATGCTTCCAACCGCCCGTGATGAATGGAATATGTTAAGATTCCAAGACTTTAAAAAAGTCAGTGATTACAATTCAGCGATGTATAGAATAATCTCGCAGTTAAAATTTTGTGGACATGAGGTTACAGAATCGGAAATGCTTGAAAAAACATTTTCCACGTTTCACGCATCAAATATAACACTACAGCAACAATATAGAGTGCGTGGATTTGCGAGATATTCTGAACTCATCGCCTGTCTTCTTGTGGCGGAAAAGAACAACGAGCTATTAATGAGAAATCATCAGTCCCGACCCACTGGATCAACAGCATTTCCAGAAGTAAATGCTGTAAGTAAAAATGAATTTAAACCTGGAAACCAAAATCAAATTCAAAGACAAGGTTTTGGTCGAGGTCGAGGTCGAGGTCGTGGACGTGGACGTGGACGAGGAAGTGGTCGTGGTCGTGGACGCGGCCGTGGTTTTGAAAATAATCGAGATAGTTATTTCTATAACTCATCTCAAAATAACGTCCCAAACCATCCACAGAAAAGGCATCAAGAAAACATGAGTGTTAATGAAAATCACTCGAAAAGATTTGAAAGTTCTTGTTTCAGATGCGGTACTCCAGGACATTGGTCTCGTATTTGTCGAGCCCCTGAGCATCTTTGCAAACTTTATAAAGAATCGATAAAGGGGAAAGAAAAGGAGACCAACTTCACTGAGCGAAGTGACCGTTTGAGTGATTCAACTCATTTTGATGCTGCTGATTTTATGAATGATTTCTCTGGAAATGATCAATATGTTGGTGGGATAGAAATGAACAATATTGATGCTGCAGATTTTCTCAATGATTTCTCTGAAAATGAACAATATAGTGGTAGAATATAAATGTACAATAATTTATTTTTCATGTATTTATATGATAATGTTTTATTGTACAATTATGATATGTGTTATATTTAAATATGTATTGTCATTAATTTTTTTTCATTGCATATTTTTTGAAGTTCAAATATGGAAAATGCTATGAGCAAAGCTGAAGTTTGCATACCCGATAGTGGTACAACGCACACTATCCTCCGAGATAAAAGATATTTCTTGGAACTAAAACCAACAAAAACAACGGTGAATACAATATCAGGTCCTGTAGACTTGATTAAAGGATGTGGTAAAGCACAATTTTTGTTACCTAATGGTACAAAATTTTTGATCAATGATGCTTTATATTCACCACAATCGAAAAGAAATTTGTTGAGTTTTAATGATATATATTCCCATGGGTATGATACTCAAACAATGAATGAAGGGAATGAGAAATATATGTGTCTTACCACATATAAATCAGGAAAGAAATATGTGATTGAAAAACTACCAATGCTCCCTACTGGATTGCATTATACACATATACGTCCCATTGAATCAAACATGGTAATTGATAATTCTTCAATATTAACCAATTGGCATGATCGATTAGGACATCCTGGTTCAACAATGATGCGAAGAATTATAGAAAATACACATGGTCATCCATTGAAAGACCAGAAGATCTTTCAGAATAATAAGTTTCAATGTAAAGCATGTTCTCTTGGAAAACTTATTATAAGACCATCACCAGCCAAAATCCAAACTGAATCACCAATGTTTCTTGAACGTATTCAGGGTGATATTTGTGGACCAATCCATCCACCATGTGGACCATTCAGATACTTTATGGTATTGATTGATGCCTCCAGCAGATGGTCACATGTATGTTTATTGTCAACTCGAAATGTTGCATTTGCAAGATTACTTGCTCAAATAATAAAATTGAGGAATCAATTTCCCGATTATACAATCAAGAAAATTAGACTTGATAATGCTGGTGAATTTACTTCCCAGACTTTCAATGATTATTGTATGTCTATGGGAATCATTGTTGAGCATCCTGTTGCTCATGTACATACTCAAAATGGATTGGCTGAATCATTGATTAAACGTCTGCAAATGATTGCTAGACCAATGATTATGAAAACAAAGCTCCCTATTTCTATATGGGGACATGCAATTTTACATGCTGCTTCATTAATTCGCATCAGACCAAGTGCATATCATAAATACTCCCCATTGCAGCTTGCATTTGGTAAAGAACCAGACATTTCTCATCTGAGAATTTTTGGATGTATGGTGTATGTGCCTATTGCACCACCTCAACGAAAGAAAATGGGACCTCAAAGAAAGATTGGAATTTATATTGGTTATGATAGTCCATCGATCATTCGATATCTTGAACCACAGACAGGCGACGTGTTCACAGCACGTTTTGCTGATTGTCATTTTAATGAGGAAATCTTCCCAATGTTAGGGGGAGAACAGAAACATACCGAAAAAGAAATTACATGGTATGTATCATCATTGTTACATCTGGATCCAAGAACAAAACAATGTGAAAAAGATGTACAGCAAATTGTGCACTTGCAAAGAATAGCAAATCAAATACCAGATGCATTTGCAGACACAAAAGGGGTAACTAAATCATATATACATGCTGCAAATGCCCCTGCTCGAATTGAAATTCCGAAGAAACAAATTGAAGATAGTCATGATGTCATTAAACGCCTGAAGCGTGGAAGGCCAGTTGGTTCCAAGGATAAAAATCCTCGAAAAAGAAAATTCATAGAGAAACACAATGATCACAAAATAGAGAATGATGTTCCTGAAGAAACACATAATGATCACAAAATAGAGAATGATGTTCCTGAAGAAACACATGATGATGAAAATGTTTTGTCAGAACCACAAACTGACGAGAATCATGAAATCTCTATCAATTATATTAATACTGGAAAAATATGGAACCGAAAAGATATAGAAGAAATTGATGATATATTTTCTTATAATGTGGCAATCGACATCATAAATGATAATGAAGATCATGAACCAAAATCTTTTGGTGAATGTAAAAATCGGCAGGATTGGATAAAATGGAAAGATGCCATCCAGGTTGAATTGGATTCGCTAAATAAACGTAATGTTTTTGGACCTATAGTCCTTACACCTGAAGGTGTAAAACCTGTTGGATACAAATGGGTTTTTATTCGAAAGCGAAATGAGAAAAATGAAATAGTAAGATATAAAGCTCGACTTGTTGCACAAGGTTTTTCTCAAAGGCCTGGAATTGATTATGAAGAAACGTATTCTCCTGTGATGGATGCAATTACGTTTCGGTATTTGATTAGCTTGGCAGTATCTGAAAATTTAGAAATGCGTCTTATGGATGTTGTTACAGCCTACTTATATGGATCACTTGATAGTAATATATATATGAAAATCCCTGAAGGATTTAAGATGCCTGAAGCACAAAGTTCAAAACCCAGAGAATGTTATTCTGTGAAATTACTAAGATCATTATATGGGTTGAAGCAATCCGGCAGAATGTGGTATAATAGGCTAAGTGATCACTTGATGAAAAAGGGATATGTAAATAATTCAATATGCCCTTGTGTTTTCATTAAGAAAACAACATCCGGATGCGTAATTATTGCTGTATATGTTGATGATTTAAACATCATTGGAACAAATAAGGAAATTCAAGAAGTTGTGTCATACTTGAAAGAAGAATTTGAAATGAAGGATCTTGGAAAAACCAAGTATTGTCTGGGTTTACAAATTGAACAAAAAGAATGTGGAATATTTGTTCACCAGACAAATTATACAGAAAAGATCCTTAAACGTTTTAATATGGACAAATCAAATCCTTTAAGTACTCCAATGGTTGTTAGATCATTAAACATAGAAAAGGATCCATTCCGTCCATGTGAAGATGATGAAGATATTCTTGGTCCAGAAGTACCATATCTAAGTGCTATCGGTGCCCTTATGTATCTTACAAATTGTACAAGGCCTGATATATCTTTTGCCGTAAATTTATTGGCAAGATTTAGCACATATCCAACAAAGAGACATTGGAACGGAATTAAACATATATTCCGTTATCTACGAGGAACGACAGACTTGGGACTTTTGTATTCAAAAGATGCTAATCCAAGTATAATTGGTTATGCCGATGCTGGATACTTATCTGATCCACACAAAGCACGTTCTCAAACTGGATATGTATTTACTCGTGGAGGCACTGCAATTTCTTGGCGTTCACAGAAACAAACACTTGTAACAACTTCATCAAATCATGCCGAGATTATTGCACTACATGAAGCAAGCCGTGAATGTGTGTGGTTAAAATCAATGACTCAACATATCCAAATCTCATGCGGATTATCATTCGACGAGAAGCCTGTGATACTATATGAAGATAATGCTGCATGTGTTGCTCAAATGAAAGAAGGATACATAAAAAGCGACAGAACTAAACATATTCCTCCTAAGTTCTTCGCATTCACCAAGGAGCTTGAGAAGAATAAATGTATTGATGTTCGTCACATTCAATCAAGTGAAAACTCATCAGATCTCTTCACAAAGGCACTTCCTACGACAATATTCAGAAAGCACATATATAATATTGGGATGCGCAATCTACGAAATTTGTGAAGAATTGTTCGTGTCAACATGAGGGGGAGTTTACGTGACTGCACTCTTTTTTCCTTACTATGGTTTTTATCCCAATGGGTTTTTCCTAGTAAGGTTTTTAACGAGGCAGTATAAAAAACGTAATGAAGACAAGCATTATGATCATCATCACAAGGGGGAGTATTGAAAAATTATTTAAAAATGTGAAAAATATTTGTGTTGAAAATGTGAATGTTGAATGTTGAAAATTAGGTAAAATTAGGTGTTTATATTGAAAATTAGTGTGTGATGATGTATGTAATGATGTATTTTATTTTTGGATTATTTGTATAAATTTTCTATAAATAGATCTCTCATTTGTGAAGAAAATCACAATTGAGTTGAGAGAAAAATATTATAAAGTGTGTAGTGTGATAATTTTAAGAGGTTGAGATTTTTACTTTTTACCGTAAATTTTTACTTTTTCACAACAAATATACCTTTTTTTAAAGAAATTATTGCAAAATGAATGATAATTCATTCTTTTTCAAATCCAAAAAAGTAAACAGTATAAAGTTGACTGTCCTACCAATCAATCATGTAGGTAGGTATAGGGAGGACTCTCCGTTCTCATTGGTATATCATGAAAAAATACTTTCATTTTATCTTTTTAGCTTAAGAAAGTTCTTTCGAGGAACTAGCTTTCTCACGGACTTGTAGCCAATTTTAGATTCTCGAATTGAAATGGTAGTTTGATTGCTCACTTTCTTGTTAGCCAGTGGATTGTGAGAGATTTTTTCCATTACATGGTAAACATGTGATTTCGATTGTCATTATAGATAATATGAAATCCGGCGTTATAAATTAAAATACTTACACTTAATAGATTTTCTTTTTAAAAACAAGAATAAAGAGTAACACCAGATGAACGTTAAAATTAAAATGGTTTAGAAAGTGCGAAGCATGGTTCTGAATGAAGTGAAAATCAAGCAAGAAAAATTGAACAAATCATGATTATTTGAACTGATATATTTATAAATGAATAAGAATGAAAATATATTATGTGCCTGTATTAATTTGCAAAATTTACGATGATTCATAGGACATCCAAATTTGTTACTCAAGTGCAACAAAGAAAGTATACGTCAAGAGTTTCGTTAATACGTTTTGAATTACAAATAACACTTCCCTTTCTATAAGTAAATAACCCACCGAATACCCCACATATGTAAATATGTATATGTCGACATTTGGGGAATAGTCAAATTATCCACGTCATACAAGATGGATACGATACAATGCCATGTAACAACACAACTAGTGATGATACAGAAAATACTAATAGCAAACAAACATTATGTGTACGAAGGATCTGTGAGGGAATACAACCACACCTCAAAATTTTCTTTACAAAATCGTGATCAAGCGCAGAGACCGAACACGAAAGATGTTGCTCAGAAACTACATACATAGAGCTGCACCTAGACAATCTAAAACTAAGGATTTATTGAACAAATAGAGAGGCCGTATACGAGTGAGAGGATATCATCAAGCTGGTGATTCTCGCCGTACAGAAAGAGCATCAAAATATTCTTCTACACAACGGGCAAGAACCGTGTCTCACCAGCCAAGAGTCGATGCAAGGTAGATGAAACAAGTGGTGACAATGAGGTAAACTTCGCACGGTCTCCCCTAGCTGAAAGTCCTGCGTATATTTAAAAGCATGGGACAGATTCTTCTAAATCAGTTCAACTTGTCAATAAAAGAAGTCTATATAAAAAGAGCTCAAACTTTGGCCAACACTTGAATAATTACAATGGCCTCTTCTGAAAATAGGTGAATATAAATGAATACCCACAACGAGTGTAGATATAGGATGTGTCGTGTGCGTAATTGATTTGTCATAGAAATTACGCAAATTTCATAAATGTCACTATATAGGGCCTAAAGTCAAGGTGCACTGATGTAGTTTATCTAACACGAGATAGATAAAAAAGGGAAAGAAATTAGAACAGTACCTGAAGGCAAACAGAACAAGAGACTCCCTCTCCGGAAGTATCAACAATGTCATCTCTTGCAACCCTTATCTTTGGGAACTTTTCAACTGTGTCTACTAACAAACCATTTGCCCCACCGGTGTCAAAAATGTCAGGAACGTCTTCAAATGTTGTTTCTACAGCTCCCATCTGATTAACGAAAAAAAATTTGTAAGTCAAAAAAGTAAAAATACTGTCATCCCTTTTTCAAAGAAATGCAATCGAGCAGCATAATACCTGACTTTGCACGGCACTAAGCATAGCTGGACCAATACGCTCGCGGACAAGTCTGCCACTTAGAAGGCTCACTATCACATCAATCTGTACAGTCAGATTATTAGCTCCGAACTCAATCAGATTACCAAACATGCTATAATCTTGAAGATTGAATGCCAGAATTATCACGTCTGCAATTGAATAGTATTGACTCAAGATTATTAATCCATTCAATAAATAAGACTTACCAAATACAGGAGACACTGTACCCCAGATTCATCGGACTGCCACAAAAGAAGTGATGATTCAAAGACTTCAATGGAGTAAACAGCACCGGATATGGCACCAACCGAAGCCCCTCTAACAAATCCACTTTCTGTCTCTTGGCCAATAAGCGCTCCAGTCATTGCTCCCAATATGGTACCAACTGCATAGCAGGGACAGCTCCTTCATTAGCATAAAGAATAATTTGAGAGAAAGTACTATTAAAGATCATCATCTCTAAAATTCGATAGTCGCTGCGCGAGAAGTTTCTGAAAAATATAATCATAAGGTGATTGAAAAATCACCTTTAATCAACTCCAAAAACCTATAGAGCACAAAATTCACATCCAAAATCCTACACCACACAATCACAAAGAAAATGAAAACTGCATCCTTGGGGTTCTCAGTATGAATGATTGTTTTCTTCACATTCTGTGTCACCCAAGGTCCAAACATAGCCTAAAATTATAATTCCTTTAAATGTTCTAAATCCCCAAATATGATGAAAACCCCCCAATTTGCGGGACATAGTAAAAACCTAAACCCTAAAACAATAAAAACCACGGGAGAATAAATCAATGTTAAGGAAAAAAAACACATTATAATTATGGGGTGGGTGAAACCACCAAACCCTTTGAATCGTGATAACCCACCTGCATAAGAAGCGTACGATCAAACCAAAATCAAGAAATTGAATCTACAGAGAGGTTGAACCACTCACCCAAGGCAAAGAAAAAGGTTAAAACTGCGGAGAGAACATTCCCAACGACAGCAGACAACGCGAATCGAACAAATTCTTTGATCCTATAGACTAAACATCCAATTGGACAAGAATCCGCCACTTCGGATGTCGTCGGCAGAGGATCAGGTGGGTTTGCATGAAACTCCATCGATTCTTCATTCATGAAAGGAGAAATACCTATGGAGGTGAACAAGTGAGAGATACACATCCTTCTCCACGAAACGAAGAAATGTAAAACACACAATTAGGACTTTATAAGCCAAATGCACCCAATTTGATGTATAGGAATCCACCACAAATCGAAAACCATTTTATGTATAATATAAATGATATTGATATAAATATAATATAAAAGAATAAAAAATACTTTTTTTAAATGGGGAAATTTTTTAAAATTATATTTTTAAAAATTATACCTCTTTTACGTATTTTTTTTTTAATGATGTTGAAATTCACTGTCGGATGAACCTCTAGACCAACACAATAGTCTGTAAACTATGCTAGCCAAGTAAATCGTACTGAACAAACCCAATAATGTGTTAGTAGAATAATCAAACTTTTCATCATTGACTAAATAATCATCTACTTCATCAACTCAGACATCTTTAAAATATTTACAACCTTATTTATACATATAGTGGTGTGTTTATATAAGAAAGCAATATTGACCAAGTAAAATATATCATAGGTTCAGTTTGGTGCAAAAGATTAGGGATCGATGAATCATCATATTAAGAGTGAGTCTCATGTGAGACCGTCTCACGGATATTAATCTGTGAGAAGGGTCAACCCTATCCATATTCACAATAAAAAGTAATACTCTTAGAATAAAAATTAATATTTTTTCATGGATGACCCAAATAAAAGATCTGTCTCACAAATACGACCCGTGAGACCGTCTCACACAAGTTTTTGCCTCATATTAAAGCGCCCATCATCCTATTTTAATTCTCATTTAGAGCGAAACCCAACCTAATTAATGATCTCATTATACATTGTCTTGTTTTGATTTTCGTTTACATCGAAACCTAACCTAAATAATGACTCCGTCATAGATCCATTTTTTCCTCGAATCTGCTCATGCGGCGTGATTTCTCCTCACATTTATATAATATATTTTCTGAAGGTGGAAATAGAATCGAATAAGTTTCGTGTGAACGAATACTTTGAGATACAACGAAAAATTTCGAATTGAAAGAATTCAACTTATGATACTTTGGAATAATTAGAAGTTATAGTAATGAAACTATTTCGATTTCAAAAAAAAAAAAAAGGGCCTGTCACAGATTTTTTGACCAGCATTATATGGAACTCTAGCAATTCTAAATAGCAATGTGAATTTTACAGGTTATTGTGATATTCGATGATTTAATCAGTACGCACTCAAAAGTAACGATTGTAGATTTCCACGTCATAAAAAAAATAGATATGTGAACGAGTTAGATACCAATAATGTACATGTCAAAATAAACCCTACATGAAGGCATACATGATACAACAACCAAAAAATGTTTCACAATGAAGGAGAAGATTTGGTGTTAAAGAAAGAGGAGAGGATCCAAATATCTAGCTAGAAACATGAGATAGCTTATGCAGAATGCATAATTTTACAACAATTTTTTTTTTTTGTTTTTCCATAGATAAATTACCATCAAATCAAAAATTATAACTATTAACAAAAGCTAAATTTTATTTATTTATGCAATGATGACACAAAACTCCATTCTAAACAAGTGGAACATTTGTAAACATGAATAGGTATTTATTGATGATTCATTGAACAATACTTATCTTGAGTTATCTATCGCTAGTCGATTAAAGAATTTACTGTTATAATAGTGTATGATCTTTATGGCCTAATACAATGTATTAGAGGAGCACCGCATTGCTGCTTACAGCTCTATTTCAGGTGTGTTTGAGTTTCTAGATCAGATAAGTGTTTGTTCAATAGTCATGAGTTTGTTTCTTTCTGCCAACACTTTTTGTAACGAACATGTCTTATAAAGTTTGTCTAGTGCAGTTTACTTGACTAACATAATTTATAAATTATAATTGCATCATATTAAAAATTGGCTTATATTCGGTGTCACGTAGTATTGATGGAGTGACTAAAAGTTTAAAAAATCAAATTTATTATATTAAGATTATTTACATTACTAAATCGGGAGAGGATATGTCCTATTGAAAAGATGCTATATCCACCGTTAATCCCTGTGGGGCAAAAGCTAGAAAATTCGGAAGATGATCCGATACAAATGTTACGCCAAGTAAGCCAGCCACCTACTCTTGGTCCAACTGGCGTTATGTGAGAGGTCATGGGTCCAAAACCCCCCCATTATATTCTCATAGTCCTTACTTCAAATAAAAATAAATCGTTGGCCCACGTATTAATCAACCTAATGAACCAATAAAAAGGTCGAGGCTAGATTTTTTTACATGATGTTTATATGATCATTTAATAAATTTTAATATTCTATTTTAATTTATATCTAAAAAAAATACGTCAAGAGTGTTACTTTAATGTGTTGGATAGAATGAACCCAGTAAAGAACATTAAAAGAAGTCCATCCTAAAATACCCCGAACAGCCTCCCTCAACTCCCATTTCCACTGCCTCTCCAAATGTGGACGGACCATCCACTCTGCCTTCGAATCCTAACCCTTTTTCGTCTCCTTCCACGTTTGCCGCCATTCTTGATAACGAAGCTCCCAGCGGGTTGCAGAGGAATATGGAACATGTGTAGAAGGATATCAGCCTTTCTTCTCTTCAGTACCATCACCCTTCTTCATGTGGGATGATTCTTCTTGATCTTTTTTTTCTAGTGATACGCCGTCCACAGTCCTCCGCTACCGCCGCAGCTGTGGTGTAAAAATATCTCTGTCTGATGTATATGTTTTCAGGAGAAGGTAAAACTAACACTTCAATCTTAAAATATTTCTTTTGAAAAAAATGCTAAACTTCTATTTTAAAGTAATATTGAAAGTTTAAAAAAAGTGTAAGGATTGTAAGAAATGCATAAAATACTTCACTACCAACGGTAGTATACGTATCCAAATAACTATACAAACGATAAATGTAAAATCCTAACCTATATTCACACAACTAACAAAGAAAAAACAGGGGGGGAAAAACAATTTCAAGATTACAACTGTGCTCAAATTGTACAAACGACACACAAAGATAGACTAATATCACGTTGTTAAAACATCAGGAATAGCAGCAGAATGAGTCCCAAGAACTCTGCCCCCCACGTCTGGGAAATTTTCGTGTCCTGCTAAAGGATTGAGGCCACCATCAACATCCACCTCCATGGGATACTTGAGTAAATGACCTTGCAAATGCGTAAACTCGTCACGCGTGTATCTATTCCAGTTATCTCTAGCGACCTCATTCACCATCTTTACACACTCTAAGCTCTGTGGGTCTTCGAAACAATTTTCAACCTTACCAAGGTGTTCGGACCAAAGGGACATTCTATATCCATAAATCTGTATATGTATTAGGATAACAGTAGTTCATAGACAAGAAAAAACGAGCTGAAGATCTAGATCACACTTCAAACACTGTGATCACATCAAAAACTAAAAAAAATGAACGTTTCATACGACATCCGTGTCTGAAAAAGAACAAAAAGGATTCTTGAAGTGATCAAACCTGGCCGTGAGGATGCCGCTTCTTCTTTACCCAAGTGTGATGAGGTTGATATGCGCCCATTGCCATCTCCGTGTCTTTCGTGCCGGCCATAGATCTTTGATTGATATTGGCAGATCCTATTATGACGTACTCGTCATCCACTATCATTCCTTTGGCATGCACGTAAATCATAAATCTTTGAAACTTTTGGGAGTCTGAAACCTGAGCAAAAGTCATGGATACCAGGTGTTTTATTAGATAACAATTAAAAGCCTCAGCTTAATATAATGACACACGAAAAATTAGGTGTGATCTCATATCCTGTCACATGTACCGTGGTAAAGATTCATAATATTAAAGTTAACAATTTATGAAGGAATATATTTTGTGAATTCATGAGCTAATTAAGTTGATGAATAATTAAAGTCCAAAAACAACTTAACTAGTAGCTATTTGGTTACATCAGAACGGAAAGAATGAATGTTATACAAAGAAATGTTATAAAAAATAGAAGGAAAGTGAACAAATAAAGAGCAAATTCACACACGACAAAGAAGATAGAAATTACCAAAAAACATGATATTAAATTGCATATATATATTGATCTACTCTAACATCGAAACTAATACTCCTATTAGATAAATATAATAATCGATATTGGCGTTGGGATGGTGGATACACTAACATTGGGATGGTGGATACGCTAATAAATTCATGGAACAGTCTTCTGGTTTTACAAATCCTTGTTTCATTCAAATACATCTCCAGGGAACTCGTCTTTCCTTCAGTTACTAATGCATCTCAGTTACGATCGATATTTCTCATACTAATAGTTCTTATTTCGGCATAATATTGAATCCGTATAAATGCACACATATTTGAACACAAAAAAGATACGCTTTACAACTAAAAAAACGATATGCTTTATTCTGGACAACTACCTTATCAGCATCTCCATTCACCTGAGAAGTAGTATTTGAAATTGGTTCCCTGTTGCCAAGACAGTAGAAATTCAGATAGTCTTCAGGATGTGAATCTGATTGCATCGACTGGATCTCCTTTGCAATAACTTTATACATCATCTCCATAGTTTGGGCCTAAAAAATAAAAAGGCGTGCAAGTATAATAAATAACCCACTCAATAAATGTGTCCATCATATGAGACTAGAGAAACAATCAGTATTTATCCCAAGGCATGATAATCTAGTAGATGATGCAGATGATAAAATGAAAACCCAGTATCAAACCTAGAAAAGTTTTCTAATGGAACGGCCACACCAATTACGTTTACATTGAGCAAATTTTTTGATTAGGCTACAAAGACTTTGAATAATGCAAGAAGTGGAAGTGTTGTAATATTGTTCTTTTGTCTTTTGATGAGAGAGGGTACGTTCGTTGACTCGTATAAATCTCCATCACCAGCCCTCCAACAATGAAGAATATACAGTATCTTTGTGAACTACGTCAGGAAATTTGTTGTGAATTACCTGCCAAAAGAGAATTTCTTGCATAACATTATCTTTAGGATTGCCCTCCGGCCACATTGGAAGAACAACATAGACTGCAAATCGCTCCTCTGCTCTAATTTTGCTAGCAATTTTCAGTGCTAACTCCATTGGGATCGGATGATCAGCCCCTGCATTTTTGGAAAAGGTGATTTAGCTGCTGACATAATGGTCATTAGGGCCAAAGGAAGTGGCCATGAGAAAAAAGTGATTTTTATCATCCAAATACCAGAAACAGATAAAACAGATGCGACAAGCATGAAATTATGATCTTTACCTGCATTTTTATATGACGGCCAATCATACGATGAACCAAGAAAGTATTGATTTTCAATATAGATAAAATGCTGAGCAGATCTTATTGCCTGAATATACGCCGTTTGAATGCTTTTGTCTATCACCAGATTTTTCGAGCAGACAAGGTTCTGCAGAGTCAGCATTGAAGATAGAGTGAAATGATGAAAATAGTAACCATCTCAAGATGAAAACCAGTCATTACTCTGGACAAAGGCTTAATTATAACCTGTGCCTGAGCTTCATCATAGAATTTGGGAAAGCCTTTAACTGAGCCCGAATCTATGGACCGAAAGATCTGTACCAGTAAAGAAAGACTAAAATAATTTTCAAGAAACTCCACCAAATAACATAAACATTCCAAGTTGAAGGCTCTGAACCTGTGTGTGCCAGTTTTCTGGGTTTTCTTCTCCGGACACATAAAGATGAGGATCATCGTTTGGGCAAGATGTGTAAGTTCCATCCTTGGAAAAAGAAAAGGCAGGTGTGAGTATCCATGATATTCTCTCAATCTTTAACATAGCATCATCATGCCAATGGGTCATCTTTTTCTTAAGTAAACTAAATTCTCTCCACTTCGTCGTTTTTCTCCATCGTTGAGCAAAGTTTATAAGGACATCATATGCAGCAGGCCCATCAATTCTACAATGCAAATCATGCCACGGCTGCCTCGGAGACTTTATTCCTGCCTAAAAAATCCAATTAATGAAAGAGAACAGAAAATGAAGAGAAATTGGAAGAATTAGTTAAAAGCTCACCAGGGATAAGTTTTCAGTTGATAAGACTGAGGTACAACTAGAAATACTTAATAGAATACTAGACTAGCAACTTCTCAGGGTAAACCATTAATTAGAATAATTGCCTCATGATTAATTGATAAGTGATCGCAACTTTTATATATATCTCTCTCAGTTTTATGATTTCTTAAACAGTATACTGGTTTAAAGAACCAAAAGAATTTTCCTTATGCTCAAATGTTGGTATAATAGGTACTAGGTGATCATCAACTACAAACTATAATAGGTTATTTAGTGAACAGCAGTCAATAACATATCCTAGGCGTTGGGTGCTTTTAAAATTATCTCACCACATGAAACCAAATAAAAGAGACAAATAATAGCTTCACAGTAATCTCCAACCACCACATTTAATGTATTTAAAAATAAACGAACAAACAAATCATAATTGTTGGCCGAGAAAAGTCAATGACATGCAACCGAAATCATATGATGAAACATTGAAAATTGTTAAGATTGAGACTTGAGTCTAACTCAACATCAAAAGCTAACTAAGGGAAGATGATTTCCATATATATAACTCAAAGACTTAATCCAGCCGGTATGAGAATGAACAATTGGAGCTTGAACTTTATACAAGACATTGTCGGATGGCCCATAGGGCAACCTAACACATAACAGTGGGTATTGATTCTGATACCATGTTAAGTTTGAGACTTTGACCTTACTCAATCACAAAAGTTAACTCAAATAGGAATTGTTCAAGTCCATATATACAACTTTCAATGACTTAATTCAGTCGACGCGAAACATTTTTAACAAACCCCCTCACGACTAAAAATGAATAACTAGAGAGTGAAGTTTATACAAGACATACTCATTCAACCCTTAACGATGTGATTATATATTAAGATTGAGACTTGAACCTAACTCAACCCCAAAAGCTAGCTCCAAGTCCATATATACAACTCTCAAAAACATAATCCAACCAATGTGTGACATTTAACATACTTTCTCACACCCAGGAATGAACAATTGGAGCGTGATGTTTACAAGACATTATCAGCTGGCCCATATAGCAGTCTAACACATAATGATGGGTCTTGACTCTGATACCATCTTAAGATTGAGATTTGATCATAACTAAACCCAAAGGCTAGCTCAAGGGGAGATGATTATCCAAGTCCATATATACAACTCCAAATGACGTAATCCAGCCGATGTGGAACATCTAACAACAACCAATAAGTGAGTTGCAAAATCTTGAACGTTGTAATAGAGAGACTAGAAGCTCTAGATGTATAGCGAAAGGGTCACTAGATAAATGCTGAAAGATCAAACGCTGAATTTTTCTTTTGCTAGCTCAAATCACCTCGTAAATGCTGAAAGACCTGGATTTTTTGGTTTTGGTAATGAAAAGCACAAGCCAGTAAGCACACATAGCCTCATTTACATTATTTACAAACGAGCACGATCACTAATAAAAATTATTAAAAATGCAGTTAAGAGTAAACTAGTTAAAAACAAAAACTGTGCAAGGGTTAATTTCATACCACAAATGTAGGCTGATGAAAATCATCCTGAAAAATCGTGTCAAGATCACGGAATAATCGATGTTCTGGCGTATCATATCGGCCATCACATAAATCAATACCACCTAAGAAGGCAGTAATTTTTCGATTATTGCCATGGGCTTGTGTATCAACAAGAACACATTTCTGATGATGCGTGAAAACAGTTCCGACGACCTGTAATACAATTGTATGCAGAAGTCAATAACTTGAAAATCAAATGGAAAAGAGAGAGGCTAGACTACTAGAGAAAGGATGTTAGAAATGAGAAGATCAATTGGAGACAAAATACACAAGACCAAACATTTTGAAACGATTAAAGGCCAAGTTATGCTGAAGCACCTCTTGAATGAGACACAAATTAGTTTAGGTTAAATCACCTTCCCACGTTTTGCTATATGAAATTATTCATGTATATAATAATCCTACAGTGACCTCGCTGCATCAAAAATTATCCTCATTTGTCTTTTCCAGCATTTTCGGTAAAAAGCTAACAAACTATCTCTATGACACGAAATGCCCTAAAAGAAGTTACAACTATTTGAACAGATGCAATTATACAAGACGTTAACCTGTTGTTTCAAAAAGCTAAGTTTAGAGCTCCCATAGCGTGGTGACAGCACACACATTACAGATGAATTCCGAAAAAATTTCTTGGTCTCCTCATCATGAGTTTTCATTACTCCTTCCTGCATCAAATGTCACCAAAACCAATCACTAAAACCACAATTCACTCAATTGTGACTACCATGTTATAAGCATTTGAAAACAGGAGAAATTCGGATATGGATGTGTAAAATTCAATACTTAAAGTTAACTAGTCCCCGATAGCACAGTTTGCAGTGAATCGTGACTTATTTGAATGATAAAATACCTATTAAGGTGACACTAATATGAGCCCATCATATATACTAAGATTTCACTGAGAACAACAAAAGATAATAAATCACCAGTCGCCAAATGGCGTACGATAACTTGGAAAATGAACATAAAAAGCATGTAGAAGTTACAGGACATTCTATTCTACATGGTTGAGATGCGCTGGCCAATTACCATATATTATATCCATATTTTCCATGAACATCCTAAACATGTTTTGCACTTAACTTCATGAAATCTTCCATTTTCCATTTAAGATACTAAATTTTCAACGTGCGTCTATAAACTTTAAATCAGACAGCTCACAAGTTTCAAGCAATTCCGGGACTCCTTCAACTTGCTAAATTGACCACATACCTTACACAAACCAAATTCCATATCAAGCAACAAGAATAACTGTATGAACAAAGATTAGCCTTTAAAACCACCACATTCAACTAATTACTCACTTGAACCTATCTTTCTCATAAGGCATCATAGTTTGTCATACCGTGTTGATCAAGGGTTTATTGTGAGAAGTCTTATCATCCCAAACCAATAATAGAATTCGGACACCTTCCTGAGACTTGTACTTCAACAATTCACCTAGTGTCAGGTCCCCGCCTCTCGGTAATGGTTTTGTTGGCTCCCTAATCAACTTGACTTTATGGAAAACGGCCCACCCCACAATGTATATCAAGTGGTGTGCCTCCGATATTGCGTAGCATATGTCCTCCCAACATCCGGCATGCTCCCGAACCAACCCATTCTCTAACATAATCTCAGGCATTTTTCCATCATCTTTATTATGTGCATCTTGGTATAAAGTAACCGAGCTCCCTTTCCTAAGCGGAAAATAAGTGTTCCTAATCCCTTTATGCGATGGGTCACCCGCAATGCCATGATTATACAATGAGTTTTTATTACAAGGAACGAATTGCATCTTAAGCCGCAGCGCAGTATCAGGTTTCGGCGGCTTACCGGAAGAAGAAGTAAACGGAAACCAGCCCTCGATCACCTCGCCGGAAGCGATCTTCTCCGCCGGGATTAACACTTTTCCCATGGTGTCGGCACCGAACATATCATTGTCCTTCACGCGGATATCCAGAAACTCCATTGGATGAGCTATGGGGATATGAAAATGCTCGTTCCATGTGGGATGCTGGGAGTTGGGTATCACGCGCGTGCGGGCAAGTGTAGCCTGGGGAACGGACACCGTGACATAAGGGTCACTGGTGATCATCTTGCGGTGGTGGTCCAGCTTCCGGTCCCGGTGACGATTCCCACCACCGCTACACTCAGATTCCGCAGCATTGGTGGGGCGGCACGACTCGCAAGCAGTGAAGCAGCGGCGCAGGCGCTCAGATACCATGTCCATGTTGGGCAGGCCACGCGCCTCATAGATGTTCAGTTCCAAATCGCCATGTAAAAGCATGATTTTCTCCTCCGCCATCGTCTACGCAAGAAAGAAATGAACTTTTTCAAGTATAATTGGTAAATCTTGAAACCAGGTGGTGATCACAGATCAGAAACGTAAGCACGAGGAAGAATAAATGGATAGCGTAGGATTGAAAAAAGAGACAGATGATTCTTGGGGTTTAGTATCCGCCATTGGAGAGCAACTTCTCAGTGAAGCGGAGGAGGAACAACAGTTAAGATCAAGGGGTAGTTCGGTGATGGAAAAACGATGGGATAAAATATGTAAAAGAAAGCAACTATATTTTACTCTTATTATTACATAAAATTGTAATAGTAAATAAATAAATATTTATGTTGTCTTTAAAATTATCAAGAACTTTTTTTAATAATTTCAAAGTTTAATTTTTGATCTTACAAAATAGTGGTTTGAAAAAAGGGAAATTATTTATAATTAAATGCATAGTAATTGTATTTTGAATAATTAATTTATCACAAAAACTCATGTTAGAACGTCTCGCTGATCAATTTTGTGGGACAAGAGTCTCTTACTTGACTCAACTCATGAAAAAACTTATTTTTTGCGTTAAATATATTAATTTTCAATGTTTAAATTGAATGTTTTATGGAAATAAATCATTGAGACTGTATTTCTATTAACTTAATTATTACAAACTAATTGAAAATTAATTTAATTTTTTCTATGTTTAAATTAAATTTTTATTAATTTAAAAAGAATAAAAATAGGAGCAGATTGCTTTACCAGCAAGCATCTACATGAGCTAGTGAGTACTAAAGTATGCTTCGACCATTGAACTACCCCGTCGCGTGGTTTTTGATACTTGATTGCATTTTGGTTTAATTTTGAAAGGTCGAGAAAAAAAATGGATTAATTTTTTAAAAATGAAAATTTGAATATTTACATAAAATTATTCGAATATATAAATATAGGATCGAACACATGTTGTTTTACGAACGAGATACGATTACATGACATAAACGTCAATTTATTTCATTCGTACTATAGTCTAGATGTCATGTTTTTTTAAGACAAATATTGTTTTTAAAAATCTCAGACCAAACAATTGTACTAATTGCAACTCACAATAATCTGATACGTGAATTTAACAATGTAAGATGAAGCAATTTTCATTTTATCAAAAGGAGTAAATAACAGTGATGTTATAACTTAAATATTTGAAATCTCACTTCCATCAAAATATTTATATATTTTGATAACTCTTTTCCATGTTAATTATTATTCTCAACAATTGATCTTATTATCCAAACTTATTAAGTTATAATATTGAGCTGAATAATTTTATAATATGAATATATATATAGTTATTATATATTAGTTGATATTGATGTATTGAGGCAATAATTAATTAATATGTCCTCTTAATGTACACGTAAAAATTGGGTACTATGTGGCTATTCTAGATAATATTATTGTGTCCAATCAGCTTAAAAGCGACATTTAAATTAAAAAAAAATCTAGAAAACGAATATAAAAATAGTTGAAAATGTTAGGATCGATACAACAATCTAATTATGTTTATCAGTTGGGTTAGAACCGACAAAGTGATTCTCGATTAGGACTAATCAGTTGAGCAACTTAGAATTTATCTCATTGCTGAAGATGCTCAAGCAAATGCGATGAATAAAGTAAACTGGTGAATTTTAACTTTATTTGAAATTGGTGAATGACTAAACATATATGTCAAGTATAATATAACATAGATATAAGAACACAAATGTTTGTTTATGTATAGAAGTTCGAAAGACGAAATATTTATATGTCTCATATTCTTTCAAGGATAGAAAGATTCAACTAAAAGAGTTTTAATTATACAATATTCTTGTCGTACAATCTTAACTCAACCCACGTCGTAATCTCAATTGAAACTCCTAAAAAAACACATTGATCAGTTTGACGACAAGTTACATATGATCTATCATTCAATGAGATACGCGAAAAGAAAAGCATGCTAAGTGTAGAAATAGAAGTGGTGAGAGTGTCGGAATGAGGTGAACGGGCATTAATGATCTCGATGATCTTATGTAGGAAGATATATTGTGATCTGATGGATGAGTCGATGGACAGTCAAGTGCGAGCATTGAAGACTTTGAAGAACAAATCAAGAGAACTAAACCATAGAATTTAGTAATTAAGTAAATAATTTATTAAAGCCTTCACTACATTAAAATCAGTAACACTCCGATTAGTAGTCGCGAATTTTTTTTTTTAGATATAGTTATGTTAAACAATACATGAGGTATATTCATATTTCGATTTCTTTAATGCTGTTATTTTGGGACGTGATTCTTGGCTTATATATATTTTCAAAGATTATGATTTGTTGTTTGCCAGATTAGTGAAATTATGTTAAAGAAAGTTATCATGATGATAAACTAATAAAAGAAAAATAATTTCCAGATTTTTATTTGTAGAAGTTTAGACTACATGAGTATTCAAGTGAAATCTTCAAATTCCTTCAAGGGACATACTCAGTCACCATGGTAGCAGTAGCCAAATTGCTTGAAAAAGGAATTAATTTCATGCTCCATATTGCTAGGAAAGATTTAGGATCAGTTATGGACAGCTAATTGGTAAATTCGTGCATTATGGTTATTCTTGAACTAGATGATCATAGATGATCATTCGCCATGGCGGCGAATGTGAATACTCTGACAATTCAGCTTCCACAAGTTGTTCAAATTCTTCTGTGGTGAATAGTTTGAACCTTTTGATTTCATCTGTAATCACAGGCTTCGATCACACAGCCGACGCCACCTCGAGAAGCCAAGACCAACTCTCCTCTGCTCTCGATCGCCTCACTGGAGGTGGTCAACTAGTTTTTGCTATTTCCATTTTTTACGTGTGTTGAAACACTTTGATCTAGGCATTTTGTGCGTAGGAAAATTGGATTTATCTTAGTGCTCTGGTTTGTGTAAGTATAAAAAGGTGTTTTTTGTGATGATAATGTTTGAAAAAAGACAGTATTTATCCTAGTTAGTAATAATTGCATACTAGTTTGTGATCTGCTTAATTTTTAGACGCAGTTTATTGAGATATTTGTTATTCTATTTCTTGATTAACTATTTTATCCAGAGCTTGATAATTTGCTGGAAGATGCACCCTCGACCTTCATTATGCAACATTCAATTAAGATTTCTGGCGTCAGGAAAAGGGTCAGACTCAGAGCATTAAATTCTGTTTTAAATTTCTTTCTTATTCCTATGATCGTTTTTAATTTTGTCCATTTAATCAAGTGGATTGGTCGGATGTCAGTTGGTCGTTGAAGCTGCACTAACTATAAAAAGATGTGCAAGTGAATATAACCAACTTGATGAAACGGTTACTTGAATTAAAATTTCTCAGTAAAGGTGAACTTGAATTTGATTCCAATTCTAGGTTGAACCACAATTTTTCGATTCCAAATCTAGCTTGAAATCAAAACTGAAAAATGATCTTTGCTATTGATAAACTGTTGTCGTTTCGATGTATTGTTCTAATAAAACCTTGGTGGGATTTAGGAGAAGGCACCTAGTTTATATAATTTATGAGCGCAACTTTTCCGATTCAAAATGGGCTAGAGAGTACAAAAGTCCAAAAACCTTGAATATAAAATTTGGTCATAAACTTGGGCTTGATATTATATTTGGGCCCCTTATATATATGGCAGAGCTAAGCCCTAACTTCTAGACATTTCCCATTTTTGATTAGGTTTCTTGCCTCCTTTTTTCTTTGAGCGTTAGAAGAGTTCTGGAGTTTCTTCTTTTTTCATGAATTGCTACGTTCATGAAAGATTTCGAAGCTCAAAAACGCTTAGTTTTTCGAATTTGTCAAGACCCAGTTACTTTTTTTTTCAACGAGTTATTTCTGGAGCTTTTTTCCTTTATCCTTTTATTATATTTCTTTGTTTTATTTATTTTGTATACAATTAATTCTTGTTCCGGTTTTGCTATGTAACAATACTTTTTTGGCTTTAAGTTAAGCCTAATTATATGTATTTAAAATTTTGTTTATTTATATTTTTTATTTTCGTAGTTTCGTTAGATTATCGAGCGCATTTTTGTAAAATGAGTTACTACATATATAAAATGACGCGCCCGTTCCACATTATTCAAAACGGAAAGACCTGCTACTTACCTTGCATGTTAGAAACTGGAAAAGATTTGTGTCGCCGTGAGAGTGAGGCCTCCATCATGCGAGAAATCCGAAGACGAATTACATTGGAGAGTTGAAAATAATAGCGTTTCATTGCATGATGGAGTTCATAATTCTCCAATTCTTGGAATGTCATTTGTTTTTGGTGAGATATTTGACAGTGTTGAAGTTTTTTGAGTTGGATCTAGTTGCTTAGTTTTTTTATAGATCATGTATTCGACAAGGATATCAACAATGCTACGGTTTATGATCTTCTGATTAAGAACATTATTCAAGCTTTCTTCAAAAATTCAATGGTAAGTAAGCTGTCTTTACATTTTTTTGGTTTTCCTATATTGCAGCCAAATTGTTTAAGTGATAGGATTGTATTCAATGGTAACATGTTTTAATCTTATTTTTTTTGGTTTCTCAGTAGTTCGGCCAAATTTCCAAGTAATAAGATTTGATGTCAAGAACTATTGAAGAATGGTTTGAACTTAACCAATTTTTCTACGTGTCATGTCTTTCAATTATTAATTAGGGTGTAGTAAGTGGCAAAATGACTCACGTAAATAACTGAGTGTAATTAGTACTTTAATGGTTAAAGTTGTACTTATTTATAAGCCTATAAATAGGCTACATATCTCTCATTTTATTAATCTTATCAGAATCATATTTATTTTTGTTTTCATTTATGTCTATGTTTTGGTTTTTATATATTTGTTCTCCAATAGGAGCCATAGTTGCATATTGACAAACAGACATTGGTAAGATTTTTACCATGAAAAGAATTATCCCTATGGCCGTAGAAAATCTTTTTCATGACATTCAGCATATGAATGACATGTTTGAGTTCCAAATCCAAGTTTCCTGCAGGCAAATTTACAACGAAGACATTATTGATCTTCTTGCTGAAGATAATAATCAAAATCTTGAAACTGATAACAGCTTCTTGGTAATTTTTGGATGGAAAACTGAATGTTGTTAACCAATTCATTTTCATCCATAGAGTTGTTTTTTCATTTTTTATTATTTGCTCTTCAACGTGGACCACATGTCGGAGGTTTCAAAGAAAAAATTGTAAACAATGTCAATCAAGTTTTTGGTCTTTTAAAAAAGGTTTGACTTCAGCTTTGAATATATGTAGTACTTTCACATTCTGTATCAATTAGCATATTTATTTATTATCATTTTGGCAGCTAGTAGGCGTTCGGTTGACCTGGCTCACACTCTTTTTGCAATGGTATGTAGTGTTAATGAGTTGCTTCTACTGGTTGTTCTTAATACATTCTATATATCGCATTGGTGTTAATTATTTGTCATGAACCAGATAATTGAAAGCAATCCAAA
Source organism: Primulina huaijiensis (assembly GCF_012295235.1). Lineage (NCBI taxonomy): Eukaryota > Viridiplantae > Streptophyta > Magnoliopsida > Lamiales > Gesneriaceae > Primulina > Primulina huaijiensis. The sequence continues at coordinate 26,853,803 of NC_133308.1, read as the reverse complement.
GTGTACCTACTCCATTAGTGGTTCAAACCTTTTTGAAAAAGACCAAGAACTTGATTGACACTGTTTACAATTTCTTATTTGAGACCTCCAATATGTGGTCCACGCTGGAGAGCAAATAATAAAAAATGAAAAAATAAGTTATGGATGAAAATGAACTGGTTAACAACATTCAGTTTTGTATCCAAAAATTACCAAGAAGCTGTCATCAGTTTCAAGATTTTGATTATTATCCTCAGCAAGAAGATCAATAATGTATTCGTTGTAAATTTGCATTCAGGAAACTCGGATTTAGAACTCAAACATGACATTCATCTGCTGAATGTGATGAAAAAGATCTTTTACGGTCCTAGGGATAATTCTTTCTATGGTAAAAGTCTTACCACTGCTTGTTTGCCCATATGCAACTATGACTCCTGTTGGAGAACAAATATATAAAAACCAAAACATAAGCATAAATGAAGAAAGAAAACAAAAGTGAATATGATTTTGACCAGCTTAATAAAATAAGAGATATGTAGCTTATAAATAAGCACAACTTAAACCACTAAAGTACTAATTACATTCAGTTATTTACGTGAGCCATTTTGCCACTTACTATATCCTAATTAATAATTGAAAGACATGACACGTAGAAAAATTGGCTAACTTCGAACCATTCTTCAATAGTTCCTGGCATCAAATCTTATTACTTGGCAATTTGGCCGAACTACTGGAAAACCAAAAAAAGTGAGACTGAAACATGTTACCATTGAATCCAATCCTATTACTTAAGCAATTTGGCTGAATTATAGGAAAACCAAAAAAAATAAGACTGAAGAATGTTTAGCATTGAATCAAATCCTATTACTTCAGCAATTTGGCTCAACTATTGGAAAACCAAAACAAGTAAGACTGAAACGGGTTTACAATTTAATCAAATCCTATTACTTAAAGCAATTTGACTCTAAAAATTGGAAAACCAAAAAAGTAAAGACAGCTTACCATTGAATCCTTCCGCGGCAGCTTGGATAATGTTCTTAACCAGAAGATCATAAACCTGTTAGTCATGCTTAGATATCTCCAGACAACCCCTTCGCATTTCCATATAAATCGCATTGTAGGGCAAAATCCATTCCTGGATTAGGATTCCACTAGTTGAATTCCGAAGATGGTGCTGGGTGAAAGCTCGGGAATGGACGACAAGGTTCCAATCATTGGAAACATGCATCATCACACCAAGTAAGACCTGAGCCGGAAGATGAGAAAGAAATTCGAAAACCATTTCTTGAGGAAGATATATGGTTTGCCTCTTCCTCGCACAACTCTTGCAGCAACGGCAAATGTAACGGTCGGGGGACCCCTGTGTAGTTATGCAGAAGAAATGAATGTTGCTGAGTTCAACAGAAAAATTCTACTCTGTCCCTCTAATTCAACAAAAAATTGACAAAATTAAGCTTTTAAAACAAACAAACAAACAAAAAACGCAACAAAACAAAAACTGAACAATTGATGATATCACATAAAATTTGAAGAAAAGGATTTAAAATTCGGCAAGAAAATGCTGAATGCATATATATGTATTGCCATTAGAAAATATGGTACACGAGATCACTAGTTTTAGCCCTTTTTGTCTGCTGCTGATGAAAAGAAATCACGTTTTAATTTAAAAACCAAAGAAATGAAATATGAAGCACAAAATAAGTAGTCAAAGCAACAACACACAACCAAAAAGCTAAACTGATGTTGTTTTGTGTTGGATTTGATGTTCTTGGGAGGTTGGCCCCATAAAGATATAGTCTACAAGGCACACACACATGGGAAGTGTAAGGAGACCAACAAGAAGTCTCAGTGTCAAGTAGTATTGCTTCTGTTATGTTTGAATTTTAGGGATTTGGTCTATCTTTGATTGTTGCGGATTGGTCTTATCTTGTTTCGTTTTATGTAGTCCATCTACTATGTTTTAAATGTACAAATACTTATTGGTGATGAATAAAACAACTTGATTATCTTTCATAACTAAGGTTATAAAATATAGGGGGATCTCTTCAATGAACACAATAGACAAACAATCTTGAGCACAGAAACAAGTATTCATTCTGACGAACGAACAGATGAGCCTCTGCCATGGGGTTATTAATTTGTTTTTTCTCACTAAAATTCCCAAACAAAAGGAGAAGATACGTCGAACATTGGAATGCAGTGTGATGTTTACCTTTGTACTTGTAGGTGCAGAAGGGTCTGGTCCCATAGCCTGCTGAGAGAAACCATGCTTGTGGAACTCCACATGCAACACAGGAACCTTATTAGGAACAGAGATCACGATACATATGCATACATCAGCATAGATGAAGAAAACATCATAATTATTGAATATTTGTAAAATGATATTAACAACATATTAAAAGGGCATATTATTGAACACAAAAATACGATTTACATAAATAACAAAATCAAGCAATTCATAATTTATGAATTGACGCAGCCCGAGAGGAGTAACAAACAAATATTCCAATCATAAGATTCAAGAATCCATAAAACATCGAATCCCAAACCACACACCCTTAAAGGCAGTTGCATTGAAATTAAGATTGTACCTTTGCTGCAACTTCTGAAGATTTCTTATAAAGTTCGTTTGATGGTTCCTGCAGCCACAATGCCGTCTTAAGCAGGAAACTAATGCACAACAAAAAATTCTAATGCAGTAGAATATACCAGTTGAACTGCTTGCTCATAGTATTGAGCTGCCTTATATGTATATCCATTCCCAAGGGCCCAAAGAGCGTCATGCTTTCTTCGGTCAACCTACAGTGCCTCCTCTAACTTTGATATAGCTTCATCTGCAAAAGCGTTAAATAAATAAAGTTTGATTACATAAATAAGTTCGTTTCTAACATAAAAACACACACAGGTTTTATTAAAAAAAAAAAAGAACTTTGAACCTAGAACCATCTTCTTGCACTCCGGGCCACTGTGAAACTGCGCTAACTCCAGTAACACCCCGCCCCATCTAGTCAAATTCTGAACCCATCAAGCAAAAAAAATAAGTTAGAATACATATTTAGAAGAACATAGATTGTTTTGTACGCGTCCTCACATCAGCATCGAGGGGAAATTTTGCGTAGGTAGCTTCGGCGGTTCTGCGAGCGTGCTCGAGACGATCGAAATCTCTAGACATATCATCCATGATGCAAATTCTATGATAATCTTCGAGTTCCATCAAAGCTCGTTATTCGTTGAAAATATATCTACTCTATTAAATTACTTTCCTTAAAATAATCTAAAGTAATTTAAATTTTGACTAAATATCGGTTTTCCTTCTATTATTTTAAATTAAAAATATTTCCTTTTATTATTGAAAACATAATAAGGAAACATCTTATTTGCCACAATCTAAGGCCTAGTGTTAATGATAAAAGTCAAAATTAAACTGAATTTTCTTTTACAATTCTTTTTTTATTTTGATCTTACTAATGATTTCTAATGCATATTTTTTGTGATTATTATTATTAAAAAAAAGAAGTATATGACATACGTGAATTAAATAATGAAATAAATATTCAAAAGTTTAAATAATGATTAAATTATATGATTTAGTAAAACATTAAAAAATAGATGAGATATGGTAACTTTTGATAAATTACAAATATACTATGAATTAATTATTCAAAACTTTAGATACACATAAAAGAATATTTAGTAATTTCAAAATTTTAAAAAGTAGATAAAATATTGTAATTATATATTAGCAGGGATCCTTACATCCTAATACACCTAAAAAGCCAAAAATAAAAGATATCTAACCGCTACCACCTCTTCTTCTCTTCTGGCTCTTCTTTCCACCTCATAGACTCTTTATACTTGACTTTTCGGCTGGCCGCTTTTGCTCTTCAATCTTTTTGTATTCCACTACTTCCTCTTTTTTGATAACGTAAATGATCAAGAATTTCTTGCAACTGACTATCAAAGTGGTCTGAATTTGATTGAGCTGGGCATCTACGTGCTATTGGGATCGAGTGATTTTTCGAATAAATGCATACAACAAACTTATTTTGTATGAAAGCAATTTTGATCTACACATGAAGTTGATTTTTCCGGACAAGATCAAGATGTAGGCAGTCAAATGTTTATTTAACAACTCCTAGATTAACAACATATCCAAATGTCAACATTTCCAAACAACATATCATGACCGAGTCATAATCAAACTAAACCCATTTCCACCAACATGAAAAACACCAGTCAAAATTACCAAAGCTGTAAGCATTAAATCTCGTCTATATATATAACCATTTTAATCGACTGAAATTGCGACTACAGGGATGGAGGGAGGACTAGATATTTGGAGCTTGATTTAATTATGGAAAATTATATGAAAAATATTTGCAATTATTTTATTATAACGTGTAATTGGTTTGTGTAATTTATAATTATTATTTGAATAACGTGAATTTTTTTGGCAACAAGTACTAGTAAACCCATCTCCAAACATATAAAAGAAAATAAGAGAAAAAGAAAAAAATTACATTTTCTGACACTAAAAACACATCTCATTTATTTGGGTCAACAAAGAAAAAAGAACATATTAATGTCATACAAAAATGATTTGAGATACCCCGATTGTATTAGTGATGTTACCAAAGGCAGGAGTACGTATATTTAACCAACTCTAATTTCTTCGAAATCCCAACAAAATTTATAATAGACTCGACATATTTGCATACTGCAATTATTTTAACATGGATTGACATCATGATGTATACAATATTTAGAGGGAAAAACGATATCATATAAGTATAAATATATATGTGTACAAAAGGCATCATCAAAAACAGCTGCTCAGGTTTGTGACTTGTGACGTTTCAGGGATTCAAAACAAGCAGTTCTGGATGTATACCATATAAAGCATCATCCACCGTCTGTTCAGGTTTGTGACTTTTGATGTTTCAGGGCTTCAAAACGAGCAGCAAGGGTGTCGTAATCAGGCAGTTTTGGATGAACTCGAGCAACAGGAGCTTGACGGTTAGGTGGTGGTTGTATATATCCTCTAGTAGGCACGTCCATCTCCTCTGAGTCGTCTTCATAATCAGATTCATCAAATTTGATATCAGAACGTGCAGTAGATCGAACATTGTAGCTGTGCCTTCTGTAGATTTTCCTTGTGTCAACATCTATTGCTGCATTTTCCATCTCAATATCTTCATCATCACAGTCTGCTTCATCAAACTTGATATCAGAACGTGGTGATGTCTGACAGTTATAGCTTTGTCTTCTGAGGATCTTTCTAGCATCGTCACCAGTTCGCACATCTTGTACACTGACAGAACGAGAATACTCAGAATCACTTGCATTCTTGCTCCTTCTCTGATCATCAAACCAATCAGACAAACCCTGCGAAGCAGGCAAACCATTTGGCAGAAAGTTCCCAGTGGAATTATAAGATTTAGTGTTAAAATTAGCCTCATTCACATTCTTATGAGTTCCAGTCATCTGTGCTCCTCTGTAGGCTAGGTCGGCAGCCGCTTCAGCAGCAGCCAGTGCTTTTTCTGCAGCCGCTTCAGCAGCCGATGCCAAGTCTTGAAAACATTTGACATTGATTGGTTCACTGAACAAGAATATAGATTTTTATGGTGAAAATGGAAGAATAATCTGCCAGATCTTTTTCTAAAAAACACTTTCAATATAACATAAGTTGCAGCAAATTTATTTCTTGGTTGAAAAACCAAATTTAAGTAATTACCAGCTAGCTGTGTGATTAGTTTCGGGAGTTTGCTTCGAAACTGATTTTACAGGTAAACTGGTAGCACTCGCAAAATTAACAGGTCCTTCCTAATAAAAAGCAAGTACTAAAAACTCGGTCACATTATTATACAATTATCATCAAAGATATAATAGGTCTCACATAGACTGTAAGTGAGCGTGTGTAAAGAGAGAGATATACGATACGCTCTTCCGGAGGCTTCAATAACTCCGTCTCGGATTCCGTTGTGTCCCACTCAACCTGGTATTCCTTGGCAATTTCCTTCAAAACTTTCAATTTTATTTCACCAGCTGGGGTCTTAACAGAAAGCTTTTCAATAAGCTGCAGCCAAAAGCAACAATACTAAGCAAGCCTTCTCATTTGCAAAAGGTCCAGCAAAATTGTTCCTTGATACGTACGTAAGTTATATCTGCTTCACGGAAGCTAAAATTTAACAGATAGGAAATTATACCATGCGATTCACGCCGGCGTTGGGTCTTAAATCTGTAGCCGCAGATACAAAATCCTTCCCATATTTCTTCTGAAAAACATCACGGATGGACAACAGTTCTGGAAGCTCCGAGCACCGAGGGGCCGCAAATATTAAACTTGATATCCCTTCCTTGAGATCAGCTGGGCATTCCCTGTAAAAGATATTTAAACAGACGGATTATATATTAATTTATTATACACAAAACATCAGTTATAAGAATATCAAACTTAAGCTTTGATGAGACACCTTTGTTTTGCAATAATAGAAAGTCTAGCCACCACAAGCTCACAGAAAAGCTCAATCAACTCATTTGCAGCCATAATATTTTGTTCCCTTATCACGTGTTCAACCTATCAAGCACCACAGAAACACAACATGAAAACATCGACAAGAGATGACAGACCATATGGTAAAACCAAAAAGAAAAAAAAAAAGATAATGTAAAAATTGACTAAACGGGTGTGTGATAGAATTAATTCAAGAAACAGATGTCAGATATTCATCATATTTTAGTCAATTAAAGATTAAATGGACTACAAAATGTGTCATAGCATAATAAAAGTTAACAGTATGGAACAAACAATGATGGACAGAAAAATTGTCACACAACAGCGTTTTCCTACTAGAATAAGAGGACATCTCAGTTTCAGAATAAGCAATCCCTACATAATAAAATCATGAAATGCAACCAACCCTGTCAAGCTGGAACATAAGAATTCAAGTTCGGCACAAAATAATATTAAAGCAAAGCAAAGCGAGAACAAAGTTATCTTTAATGAACAAAAACACTTTGATCTGGAAATTTCATCCACTTTATGATAAAACTGCTCTTAAGATACACTTCCTTCCGATGGAAAAAACTTTTGGCGACCACGACTTAATCAAGCAAAAAGTTGATTTATTAAGATACAGATGCTTGGCTCGCATTTCAAAAGCAGCAAAAAGTTTCTCATAAAAAAAGATGCCGACAGCATAACCTAAGATGTACTGGAAGAGGACATGATCTAACAAAAAGTTGATTTACTGAATTAGAATCTTAGAGATGCTTTGTTCGCAATTTCAAACTCTTTACTGATTTTGTAACTTAATTTGAACATTTTTATTTCGAAAATTACTATTTTGACATTCTCTACCTGCCTGTGTGTACTCATAATCATGCATAAATAAGGATCTTGAGATTACAGCAATCCTTGTAAATGTGACAACATAAGGGCTAGCAATCATAAAATACATTCTTTAGTGAAGTCATTCTCTAAATTTGTTCCTAGTCAATGCATCGTCTAACGAGAAGGATATCGATTTGCTCGCCGGATACTAGTATTCTTGTTGTGTCGTCGTTGCATTTCAATTTCATCAGTACAAGTGTAGGGAAAATGACTCCCACTAGTTGAGTAGCACCTTTAATCCTCATACAGGTGAATAGTAAGTCAGATAAAAGTTTGTTCATTATAGTTGTGGACTCACAATTCGCATGTGTGCGTGGATATTGATACACACTACAAACAAAATTATAAAAGAAACCGTGATTTAATGAACTAAAATAGAAAAATTACATACAGATAATGATCAATCCTCACAAAGAGTGTGGCCCCTTAGAGCAGAAAATATTCGTCACAGAATGATTTCTCTCTCCCTAGCAACTGCCATCAACATTACTTCAAAAACAAAAACTCCTCTCCCAAAATAATAATCCCCTACTTTTATTATGTTATTTCTAACAACACTGCTGTCCTATTTGGACACCGTCTGCTACCCCTAAACCCAACGTAACAGATATCCTATGTGTTCTAGAAAATTAATAATCCAAGGAATATCTGACCACTGTAAAGTGTTTGATTTAGACAAAATAGTTTCTCCAATCACCATAGATAGATTATGACACTTTAGAAACTTTGAATAGTTACTAAGTTCATCCGATCAGAGCACACGAGAAGAAAGAATTGAATTGCATGCAATTCGTGAATGAAGGTTTATATCAATAAGTAATGAAGCGGTGTTGCTAGGCACTAACCACAATTCAGTAAGTTATCAATAATACAAAGGGTTCCGTTGCTCAATGGGAGTACTTAGGGTAAACCCACAGGAAAAATTAGTTTGACACTTTGATCCTAAAATACACAAAAAGTTATGTTCTCATGACTAACTGATACTTAAATTATTAAAGATCACAAAATACTGAAAATGATCTACGTGAACAGGCTTGTTAAATTCAAAGGATGAATCATGGAGGTTAATTATTGCATTTAATGTCCATCTTAATTCTTAAAATATGTTAATGAGTTAATTCAAAATTTAGTGAAGTTTCAATTTCTAGAAAACCTTGAATGCATAAATCATGATATGATACTAACTAACAAGCTCATTAGACTAACTGTGAAAATGATTTCAAAATATTTTTTCCGTTGCATGTCTGAAAATTATGGGTTGTGTCTTGGTACAATCGACAATGGTATATGTATATACATACACACATACCAAGACACCATCAATAATTATAAAATTGATCCGTAATGGCAGATACACCATATACAAACAAAAAAGACATAAAAATCAACAGTTTTTAAAAAAAAATCTGCAAATTTTTCAGGACCTTCCCTTTTCTCGCTGCCACCCTTGCTTAACAAAACATACCAAAACCATAGACTTTATCTTGCTATCGATTTCTCAGGTTTCGTGCCTTTTACACTTACTACTAATAGAATAATCAAAATATTTATCTAGTCCCATTTATCTAAGACAGATCCACGGTTTGTAGACCAGATAGTTGTCAAATCAAACGTTGTGGTAATCGGCGTACAAGACATGATCGTTGTCTTATCCCCAAGTTCCGAGGAACACCAACAATTACATAGGAGAGGAGGATATGAAATTCCCATTGCTTGCTTTCACTTAATCAAGCTCCTAAAATAGCAACTGACAAAGAATTCTATTAAATTGAAATGCAGAAGTCACAGTTCCAATTCTTATGCTTCTATTCACAGTTCTTTGGCAATAAGCACTAACTAGCGCATAAAATTCAGTCTCTCAATAAATTGTGGAAAAATGAAGAAACCATCGGAAAAAAATATGAGGAAAAGGCAGATAAATGATATTTTACTCGAATACGGGCAGTGGCATCTTGACGAGACTCGAGGAGCATAGCAATGTCACGCCGCATCTGCCTTATTACCACGTCCCTCTTGTTTCTTAGCAGCTTTATCCTCGCCACCGCCATCTTCGCCGTTGTTTTGCTACGATTTTAGGTTTCACAAGTATAATTAATTGAAATAAACAAAAGCTTACGAAGTAAAAAAGAGGAAAATTTCGTACCATTTGGACGAGTTGAAAGCAGAGCGAATCAACAAGAGCGCCATCCTCTTCGCCTTCTTCCAGTTGCCGCCGCTTCCCACCACCATTTTCTTGCTGAAGAGAGGAGAAAAAGTGTATGCAGCGTGAGAGAGAGAGAGAGGGGTTTTATTTTGGCGAATTTCAACGGTCGAATATAAGGTGGTAACGTGGCCTGGAGACAGGAAGGAAATATGCTTTTTTGGAGAAAGAGCCGTTGTATTCTCTTAGCAAGTGAATGGGTGAGATATAATTATTGTCATTTCTTTCTCACTTTTTTGCTACAAATTCCAAATATATGTCCTAAATCATCTATATCATATTCTTTTTTTAAAAAAAAAAAATATTAAGAACCATCATCGATTTAGTATCTTCAATCCGATTTGTAAAAATATATTAATTTCTTTATCAAAAGTATATTTTTTTATGGCAAAAACTTGTGTGAGACGGTCTCACGGGTCGTATTTTGTGAGACAGATCTCTTATTTGGGTCATCTATGAAAAAATATTACTTTTTATGCTAAGAGTATTTCTTTTTATTGTGAATATCGGTAGGTTTGACCCGTCTCACAGATAAAGTTTCGTGAGACCGTCTCATAAAAAACCTCTCATTTTTTATTGTAAGTATGTGACTGAATTAATTCGTCTCGCTGATATAGATTCACGAGATCTTTTCACAAAAACATACTATTTATTTTATAATATTGAAAATCATATACATATTTTTTTTACGATAAAAAAGGTATTCCATTAAATTGACAGGATGTCCATATGTACATATCTTGCCATTCTGTGAAATCTTTAGTTTATGTTAGAGGCAAAAACTTGTGTGAGACGGTCTCACATGAGACCCACTCTATGTTAGATTTAGAAAATCTCACATCCCTATCGTATTAAAAGATATCTATCTATATCTATATTTATATTATATGATAATTATATATATTAAAAAAATGGATGAACACAATGTTTTTTCATCGTACATGGACAAAATTAACTCTCCATATGTATAAAATATAAGACATCATATAGATATTTTAGTACATTTATTTATAAGCTAGGGAATTATCTCATCTCAAAACCAACACTTAAAAGTTATCTGATTTTTTTTCAAAAAAAATTTATCAATTGTGGTAAACATTTCTATATGAGTAAGAGGTCCATTGGTCCAAATGAGAGGGTAGATTGATAGATGTGTGCGAGTAGACAGAGATCTGAATAAGATGACAGTAAATACTAACTATGGAAGCATACTTCCATAATATTATTGGAGGAGGAGTATTTTATCATAGATGTTAATTTCCATTCCAAAAAAAAACAAGAGAATAAACGTCCAATTATATTATATCCACAAAAAAAATTACACTAAAATAAAAAATGTGGAATAAAATTAAAATAATAACGTCGATATTTTATTTTAGTTTCCCAAATCACTGGATCGAATTTTTATGTTTACAAAAGTCCATTGCACATTTGAACCGGGTTTCATTTCTTTGCGAAGAAAGTTTAAACAGCTCGAAGCCCTTTGAGCACTCCTCCAATTAGGGTTTTAACCTCGTATCCGGCCCCCACCATGGCAAGATCTCCGTCTCTTATGTTTGTTTTGCATAAAATTCAGCTAAATATCGGTGGTTTGTGCCGTATTCAATAAGTATTAACTGATTGTCTTTCATTCTGTAGGCTGATTCTCCTCGTGCACGGTAAAATTTTCTGATTGCTAGTTTTGGCTTCCTTGACATCCTTTTCGATCTTTTTTATCCACTTTAGGATTTTCTGACCAGTTTCTTTCAGTTGAAGGGGATTTATATTTAGGGTTTTCTTTTCGATTATGTGAAAAACATAGTTAAATTGTCATTGTCATGTTGTCTGCTGTTGTCGTCCACGTTGCGAAAAAAAAAAACTCCTTTTTATGGAAATATAACATGTGAAATTCGGGAATTTTCTTATTTTTGGGTTGGGTAGGTGCCATATCTGCCCCTGATGAGGCGTTCATATGTTGCTCAAGGTGAGAATATTTAATGGCTAGAAATTGTAATTTGTTGTGTCTCGTGTTAACTTGAATGAAATAAATTCAAGCTTTTTATATATGGAGAGTAGAACATTTGGGATTTCACCTGAGTACTGCATCCTTTTGTATATTGGCATATTAAAGTGGATTTTCCCGTTTTGAAAAAATGGGGATGAGATCCTCTGTAATTTTGGTCATGGAAAAGAGACAAACCGGCCACTTTTGTGATATAATTGATAATTGATTGTATGTTTAATTTGTCTTGCCCTCCTACTTCAGAATTAAGAAAATTGAGTGGACGAACCAAGTCTGGTTTCAATTCTTATTTATGTAAATATAATGCACCAAACCAGATTGCATCTCACAGTGCTTTGGAAGACATCATATAGGAAAGCGCTCTTATTTATACAGTCTGCTGTTGGTAAAATGTGGCAATACTCTGAGCTTTTGCAAAGGATTTTTATTCTTTGAATCTAGTTTTCAGTCATATCATTTTCAGCTTCTATGCAGCTTTAGTTTTTTCAACTGCCAATGTGATGGCTAATAAGCCTTAAATTATATTTCTCTGTTTAGATTTGATCTGGTAGCCATGGATAGTCTTTTGTTTTCATTTCAAGATCCTTCTTGAGTCTTGACATGTTTCTTTATGCTATGAAAAGATAAATTTAGGCATTTAGCGTTTTCAGTCGCTGTATTTACTGCTACTTTTCATGTTTAAGTGTTTGACCTTTCGTTCTATCTCATTATTGCTTTAGCTATGCACACTCTCCTCCATGGGAAGAAAATATGAAATTGAGGTCAAGGTCGAGGTCTAATTCTCGATCTCGATCTAGATCATGGTCAAGACCAAGGCCCAAGTCTAGGTCCAGATCTGGGTCTAGAGATCGTGGCAGGCAAGTTGCAATATGTGTTATGTTCAGTTTTCCAGTTTTCTCATGTTAAAGATTGTCATTTGATGTATCAATCATAGGTGACATTGTCCTCGATCTGTCCTGCAGAACTGAAGCAGTCAACAAAGGAGACACGCTCTATGTTACGGGACTTTCTACAAGAGTCACTGAGCGAGACCTTGAGGATCATTTCTCAAAAGAAGGAAAGGTGAATTGCTACCTTTTTTTTTCACTTTTGTGAAAATTTGAGACTAACAAACTAGGTATGAGCTTATGTAGCTGAGTTTATTTTAATTTTTAAGCATAATATAAGCGTTTGGAACTTAGTAAGATTTTACAGTAACTTGTATATTCTTAAATTTATTTTTAAAATTAAGCTCTTAATGAAGATTTTTTTAAGTTTAGTGGTTCCACATTCAAACTGGTCATAAGTAAATTATTTCGGTCAAGAGTATTTGATAGATATATTGTGTCTGACTAGAGCCATGATAAATGACCTGTGTCAATAATCCAAATACTTTGTAGGATGTCTTCAATTACACAAACTCTACAATACCAAACCATGATCACAAAAGCCTAGATCTTGGTTTAAGTTGGAAAACCAACTGAATGATTATATAACTAACACAAGACTAAATTTAAGCAAGGTTTTTGATTTCTAGGGTACCGTTCATTTGAAGATTTGAGGATGATGATTCCAAATTCAACACCACAAGATGACAAGAACGAACCTCGATAAGTTCTATTGGTTTGTTCAATAAAAACACAAGAGAAAACTTGCAATTTTGTTGATAATAATAAATGATATATTCCAACCACGTTTGCCTTATTATATATGAAAATCCTAAACTAGCAATGTGATGTGGGCTTAAGCTAAGGTTTAGTTTAGCCCATAAAAATGCCTAATAAAATTATATGGAAATTAAAGGACATGAACAAGTCTAGAGTCCGGAAACAGATGTAATTAGGCTCCTGATATTTTTTGTTAAATAAATGTGGTCCATAACAGTAAAACTTAATTTTAGATTTGAATTAAGTTGATCCAGTTTGGACGTACAGGAATATTCTTTCTAGTTTAGCCTTTGAAATGTCTTAATAGAAATGCTTGTTAATGATAGTGGGTGTCACAACATTGCCTTCTTTATTTAGCTTAGACTTCTTATATCATGTTAATATTTGTTCTCCCCCTATTTTATTATAGGTGAAATCGGTTTTTTTGGTTGTTGAACCACGTTCCCGTGTTTCTCGTGGTTTTGCTTTTGTGACAATGGATTCTGCTGAGGATGCCAACCGCTGTATCAAATACCTAGATCAATCAGTTCTTGAAGGCCGGTACATAACTGTGGAGAGGGTAAGCTGTCTGTCTGTTTAGAAACTGTAACATGGACTATTTAATTCTATGATAGTCTGTTTGACGTGAAGGTTTTCTGGTCATGTTCAGAAGACATTGCGCCAGCTATGTTGGCAGAAATCAAAGATGATGAGTCTATCCATTGGAACAAGCTAAAACAGCTTTGCACTTGCATCTGATCAACTAAATATCAACTATATTGTCCAACAGTTTTACAACCTCAGCAAATACTCTCAAATAAACAACGGTCTTTATCAACATTGTAATCGAGCATTTATGGTATTTCATACCTGGCATTTTTTTAATTTTACCCTTTTTATTGGATTCTGATTCAGGAAAATGAGAAAGAGAGTATCAGTTTCTTAGTAAATCTTTCTGCTATGTTTCTTTTCCTAGATTGGAATAAGTTATTTACATTAATTTTTAAGGTTTTATTTCTCTGCCCTCTTTCTGTGAGATATGCATTGTTTGTATTTCAACTTATTTAGTTGTAGACACTGTTTCACTGGAGTACTTGAAGTGAGGCCATTTATTTCCATGCAGTCCCGGAGGAAACGTGCTAGGACTCCCACCCCTGGTCATTACCTTGGACTCAAAAGCACCCGGGGTGATGGTAAGTTATTTAGTGTAACTTTGTCTTCAGATATCATGAAAACTTTCTCATCATTTGAATGTAAGGTTATCGAGGTGATCGTGCATCATATCGTGGAGGTTCGAGCCGGGATGATTATGGATACCAGAGGTCATCTAGGCGTTCTCCTTATAGAGGTGGACGTGATTACTCTCCGAGGCGTTCTCCATATGGGAGTGGACGTGATTACTCTCCGAGGCATTCACCTGCTGGCAGAAGATCAAGAAGAGACAGGTCATATTCGCCATGACAACTTCAAAATTATCTTTGTGCTTGGCTTCAGTTGAAAGGACGAACATATCAATCATGTTTGTTTTCTAGGACTAGACTTTTTACTTCAAAGAGTTCTTGGTGATGCTTTGTGTTAATTAAGTTAGATTGTCTCCTATTATGTTTTGATGCTTTTTTCTGTTACAGACTTATGGTTATCAAGCTCTATAAGAATGCTATTGCTTGTTTGAATTCATGATTTGTGTTTTTCTTCTGAATCTTTTTGATGAAATGCGGATGGAGCATTGAATCGGCCAAGTCTTCTTAGGCCAATTCTTGATCAGTTAAATGTTTTCCTACGGTTGCTGTTGTATCATTGCAGCTTAGGTTTGGTTCAAGTTTTACTTTATTTTTCCTACATTTGGAGTTCTCTGTTATATACTACTAGATTTATGAATCTCATATGTATTTTATGCGAAAATTGTATATGTTTTCGTATATTTTACAATAATAATAATAATAATAATAATAATAATAATAATATGAGATATTTTTTTCATATGATACGGGCAATCCAGTTCCCCATCTTACAGGACACATGGCAAAATTCGTTCAGTGTGGTAGACGACGAGGCAGTGTCAACGGCAGTATGAATTTCCAAAAGCATACTAGTTTTTAAAATACCATAAAAAGAACCATAAAGTTCATTCTCACGACATTTGCTACTAAACTTATAAAATACATTTTTCGAACTTTTTGTTATTCGATTATTTGTAAAGATTTACTAAAAGTTATAAAATGATAAATATTAATATAAACAGATGTCACTCAGTCTACACGTTTAATCTCAAATTTTTGTAGCCAACATTTCTTTTACAATCAAATTTTCGTAGAAAAAATTCCATTAATAGAAATTAATCCACAGTAGCTGGATATTCCTTGTCAATCTGAGATCAAATTCATACAGGTTGGTGGGAGTAACAAGGTCAAGTTTCAAAATATAATCCTCTTATTCTATAAAAAAGAATCCTAAACAACCTGAATTGTGACAAATTCTCTTTTCATTCATTCGCAGCAATGTGCGGTGTGAACTTCATCAGGGTGAAGAAACGAGTGGAATACTCTTTAACTGGTGTGGTACCATGAATGATAGGTTTGAACTCAACCTCCTAATCTTTGTGATACGGCTTGAAAAAAAGAGACGATGATAGAACTCGGCTTTGAATACGTTGATGGATATGGGGATGTTCGGGATTTACATTTTAGGTGAATGAAAATTGAATAATATATGATATGGGCTTATGAATAAATATAGTATGCCCGAGTTTGTGTCATATTGGAAAATAAAGTTAGTCGGCCACTCGGCCTACAAGTGAGATTTTATAACATATATAGATGACCATAATCGTAAATAGACAAATAAGATATTACAATTTTTCTATATATGTATCAGTATAATTCAAAGCTATATATTTATTTATTTATGAGATTTTTTTTTATACAATTTTTCTATATATGTATCGGTATAATTCAAAGCTATATATTTATTTATTTATGTTTTAAAGTAAAGAGATGCATTTTATATGAGTCCTTCTGGGAGCAATTATTTGGTTTTCGTATTTTGTTTCATATTTATGATTATATCATAAACAATCATTAATTTTTTGATAAATAAAAAATTAGTCATTTATAAGATATATCTAAATAGTCAAAAATAGATTATCATTAAAGATGACTGAAATACTTAGACTGATCAGAATATTTATTTTTTTAGTGCATGTTATTTTCAAATTGAATCAAAATTATATATAATACATTTTAAAATTTAAATATATGGAAAAATTTATATACAGAAAAGTTAAATTTAAAAAAATACAAATATTAGAATATTAATAAGAATAATAGTAAAATGAAGAAAGAGAAGACGTAGATTCGAACATTATCATTTTATAAAAAAAATTGAATGGTAAATTTGCGACACTTGAAACAAACTTTTCATCGCCTGAATTGAAACTGGATTGTCTAAGGCAACCTGGCATTGCCTCCGGCGAAGCGCTGTTGTGCGCCTAGCTCTAATCATCGCTCGAGAATATTATGGCGTTTATCGATGAGTTCGGTTCGATTTATGCAATTTACATTTTTCTTCGCTTCTTTGTTTTAGAAATATATAATCTAATAACCAAACTGTTTTTCTTTGATTCGACATTATATTGACGCAGTGCATCGTTGTTAAATTGGTAAAAAAACTAAAATTTACAAAATAAATAAAGATAATGAACAAAAACTAAATTTTGATATTATAAGGGATCATGATGACCCGTCTCAACAAAAAGTAAGACCAAAATTGCAATTTACCAATGAAGAAACGGGCATGAAAATTTAATTTATTAGTGGAAAGGAAATAAGAATATACCGGAGAACATCAATATTAGCAAAGAGTGCGGCGTTTCTGTTAATTCAGTTTTCATTCCGCCATTTCCAATTTCTTCATTTGACTCGTTCACCATTCAATTCCATACTTCTCTATTGCTTCGAATCCCCTTCTACGTGCCTCCCTCTCTGTTAGGCAAGCGCCTCCTCTGAAATCCTCGAATTTCATATGTTTTAATGGTTTCTGTTTTTTATTGTTCCAAGATTTGTTTTATGGCAGGAGATCAAATCGATCTGAATTTTACTGAAGTGGGTTTTCAGTGTTAATACTGATATTGATGGAGAAGGCTGATCCTGCACAGAAGCTGTACAACAGAATGCGGCTGTGGGAATTCCCGGATCAATACGTGATCGAGCCTACTGATGGATCTTCCGCCTCCCTTTTGGCAATCAGTTGCGTTGACGGCTCCATGAATCTTATTGGTAATGTATTGATTTTCTAGGACATTTTCTTTTTCTTTTGTTGTTTGTTGTTGTATACTGATTAAATTTTATTTTCCGATGGTTTATTATTCAGATGAAATACCTCAGTGCAGCTCGCTTCGCGTTCCTCAAATTCGGACCATATTTGGCGTGATTGGGATGCTCAAGCTGGTGGCTGGCAAGTTTTTAACTTTACTAATTTTTTGCAATGAATGATTTTGTGGGTATTGAGGTCGTTTCCTCTGTACTCTTGTATCATCTTGATAGATGTTCAAATGGTTTGTTTCCCTGTATGGTTCCACGAGCCGTGCTTCATAGGTTATTATTGATGATGGTCCTTGTTCCTTTTGGATATCATATATTGTTGCATGAATTTTACAGAAAACTTGAGTTAGGTACTTAAAGGGTGAATGTTTTTAGATCAAGATGGGTGGATGATTTTTCCCCCCCATGATGATGTAAAAGATGTAATCTCCTATTATATGATGAAAATATACCAATTGCTTGGTCAGCGAGTCTATATCATCAGATTTTTGCAATGATGGTTTTGTTCTGGGAGGTCTTCAAGCCTTTTAAGTGATTTTTTTTATCATCATGTGGATCTATTGCATCTATGGGCTTTCTATTGATGTGGTAAATCTGAGTGAGCTGGAAAGTCACCAGTTGGAAATTTCATCTAGCCACTATTGTAACCATTGCCACCATTGCTGCTAGGACATGCTGAGAATGACATAGATTAAGCCTGCTTCAGAATTGAGGATGGATGTGGAGGCTAATTATTTGGGTCAATAGTAGGACCTCAAGTTTTTCAATTAATTTTGCCAGGAGGTGTAATGGATTTGAGATTTGAGGGAACTTGTTGCTGGCCTTATTTTCCTTTTTCCTTTTTGCTTTTCGGTTGGTGTCCGAGTTGGTGAAGTAGGTGATCGCTGGACCAATTATCAGGAGTTCGATTCTCTTTACTAACACTTTCTCAGTCGAGCATGTTACACAAGTTTTGCCTAATGTTGCTTACCTGGCTAGTGTGTTTGCAAACAATTGTGTTTGTCCGAAGGTTTACCCGGTGCGCACCGATGGGTAGCGTCTACAGGTTCCATCATCACAAAAAAAAATCATAGTTTAACATAGTAAGTTTGAGATTATATGGGAACTGTATAGAATTTTAATAAATCCACCTTGGCAAGTTGTGTAGAAGTACGTGTGATATTTTTTCTCCTTTCTTGTGTGACAATCACAAAGATAGGATTTTCTGTAAATAATAAATAACAATTCCAAAACTTTGTTATTTCGTTTCATGGTTTATTTGTTTCCATGATCTCAGTGCTAATATCTCTTACCTTTTCAGGGTCATATTTGTTCGTGATTACTGAACGTGAATGTGTTGGATCTTATTTGGGTTATCCTATCTTTAAAATTAAATCAATGAAGGTTTTTCCTTGTGATCATTCTCTCAAGAATTCTCCGGAAGAACAGGTTTATACTACCCAAGTTTTTTTTCATCCATGTTTGTAGCTTAAGTATGATGTTTCCATACTGAAAACCTTCTGTTGTCCAGAAAAAGATGGAGAGCGAGTTTTCACACTTGCTAAATGTTGCAGAGAGGACTATTGGTCTATATTTTTCCTATGATGTGAATATAACGTTGAGGTATTATATCATAAATGTATGCCAACAAGTTTCCTGTGAGCGATTTCCTCATCATTGACACATAGCAAAAAGCTTGATAGCATGCACAAAATGTGGCTTAGACTAGGATTGCAACTGATAACACATGTCTATTTATGAATTTTTGGGTGAAAAATCTAGATTACATTGATTACCAAAACAAAAGGATATTATGCACGGGGCTTTATACACGACTAAACAGTATATAACAAGCTTTACTCTTTATATGGATAAACAACTTGGCATTTGCCACCATCTATCCAAAATATGAATGATTCATAAATTGTGTGAAAATATTTCATTCACTTATCGGTTCTTGTTTGGAAATTCTAGCTGTTTATTTTCATGATTTTATTTATCTTCTCGACAGTTATGTGTGCTTCCTACTTGAGTGGCTAAATCTGCAACCTGTTTAATGAACAAGCGTTTGTAAAAAGCTAAGACTAAGAAGTATGTGCTGTTAAATCTTTATTTTGTATTGGCAGTACCATTTTGCAGTTTTTGGGATAGTTTGTATAAGTTTTTCAGATTTAAGATCAAAGCACTTTCTATCTCTCGATCCATTCTCTAAGCTTACAATCCAACTGACAGAGAAATGGCTAGCCAAATTTTTCCTACGAATTTCCCTAGACAAAGCAATTTTTAAACTATTCATTGGTAAGATATAGAAAACAAGAACCTATTATTCATCATTGATGATGCGATTTCTTTTTGTATACTTTGGGTCATCAAGTGTGTATGTTGTGAAGAACGTGGTAGCTGCAAATAATTATATTTGTTTACTCTATTTGTACAACGTGTCTAATACAACTGGCGCAAAAATATAATCCTCCCCACTTTTCATACATGATGCCTTATTGAAATGGGTTGATGGGATTAAAGTTTTCCTTTCTTTCTTTTGATATAGATGATATCTCTTTCTTGTGAATTCAAATTTGCTACTTAGTTAATTATTGCCTATTTCCTCTTATGCATAATCATTTTCTTTATTTCTGCTGAGGTATGTTTCTAGTATATATCTGGTTTATTCAAAGTTTTTTTTGGGTGACTAGAAGGCGCTAAAATTTTTCGTTGATAATATCTTAAACATGTGTTGATACTTTTAGCAATCAATTTGAGTTAATAAATTTTGGATCTTCTTGCAGTGCACAGCGGTTGCATGATTTAGGCGACGAATCAAAGTTGCTTCCTCTCTGGAGACAAGTAAATTTTATCTCAACATTATGACATGCTTGTGTTCCATGGACTGTTTATAAAAATGTAGATTACACTCATTAGCTTCTGCTCCTCGCATATCTTTGTTTAATGACCTTATTTCACTGTTACTACGTGTGTGACATTTAGTATCTCAGATATGTCACAACTTAATTTTTTCTACAGGCAGATCCTAGATTTCTCTGGAACAGCTATATGTTGGAAGTGCTTATAGATAACAAGGTCTTCCCGACTGAATTAAATTAGTTATTTATATTCTTTCATAGGAAACATCCTTTTGATATCATAATAACTGAATGCTATTACCTTATGCAGCTTGACCCATACTTACTTCCTATTATGCAAGGCAGTATCCTTTGAAGTGCACCTCGTTTTACCTTATTTCAGCAGTCTGCTCCATTAATCTTCGATATGAAGTTGAGTCTTAACTGGTCATCAGGTTTTCAAAACTTTCAGGCTGCCATTGTGAAAGATATCCTTGATGTTACACTGATTGCACGAAGATGCACAAGGAGAACAGGTATTGAGACAACTGTAGTTTTCATAGTCTTGTCCCTCCACCTCTGTCCTCTTCCTTCTGACTTGATGTATTTGTTGTTTATTGCCCTTTAGACCTTCACCAAGGTGCTGTGGATATTTTGTTAGTTGTATTTAAAATTCCTTTAAATGCCTATTTGGGTCACATTGTGTGATTTGTCTTATATACACATTGTTCAGACTTTTGTTTAGTTTACATGATGTCTTATATTTCCCGTTGGTTCAAATTTTGCCTCCCCGAAGGCACCCGCATGTGGAGAAGAGGGTCTGATTCTGATGGGTTTGTTGCAAACTTTGTGGAAACTGAACAAATCATTCAACTTAATGGGTACACCGCATCATTTATTCAGGTGATCCCCATAGTTCTGCAATGAATTTATGGTCACGAATAGGTTCATTTTTATATTTGTAAATTTAGCAGCTGAAATTAAACTTTTTAGAGCTGGGATTTCGAGTATCTTTTACTGTGCTTCATTTTTACATTATATCATTTATACTTCTGACTTTGATTTTTTTTCTTTATTGAAATGTTAATTTCTGAGTTGAACAGACTTAATCCTGGGATAATTATTTTGTTCCATAATCATTTATTTGCATGAATTGCTGAGCATAAGCTTATGTTTCAACTATCACCAGGATGAGCCTCATGCTGTAAATGAAAATATAGCAATGGCTTAGAGCCTTTAAAGGAAGGCATCAGTATTGGGTGTCAGATCTGTAGATTCTGATAAGATATGTTACTTTATGCTGCACATCCGGAATAGAAATTGAGGGTCACATGATGACCCCAAGTGTCAGATGAGTCTGAAACATATGTTATTCATATTAACCCTATTTATTAGATGGCATTCAATTAACATCATTATAGAAACCATCACAAGGGTGGTAATACGAATCAACAACCATCTACTAAGTTGTATCCAATACCTAAATATATGGATGAAGATACACTTTATAGTAGACCTGACCGTGTATTTTTTTTCCTGGAGTCATAATCCGAAACTGGATCTGTTTCTTGAAAACCGAAACTAAAACATTTTTCTGTTCTGTTCCAAAACTGGAACCAGAACTAAGGTCTTACGGTTTGATTCCGATTCTTAAAAATAAGAAAATCAAAACTGGAACCATAACGTAAAACCATTATTAAATTTTAAAATCATGTGGTATATGCACACAATTTAATTAATATATAATCAAATAGTTGATGTATATACTTCAATTTGACCTTTATTTTTATACACGGTAAGCATAACATTAAATATCCGTGATATTTTATAATATAATTATCAAATAATTAAATTTAATTAGTTTGATTAACTTATGAGTTGTATTGCTGTTTTTTCCTTGATGAATAAAACTTGAATAATAATTTTCAATTCAAAACGTAACCCAATCGAATTGTGAACCATTAGGAACCAGAACTAAAACCATATCTAAGCTATTTGGTTCTGGTTCCACATTTAATTGGAATTGGGACCATTTGTTCTAGAATCAGAATTGTCGGGTTGGAACCATAGTCAGACCCACATTTTAGAGTGAAAATAGCTGGCAAGCATTGGATCTTATCTTAGGTTATTTGAAACGATCATGAGTGAGTAGGTTGCTTATGACTCCCGTGCGATGGTGGATGACTAGAACCCATGTTCGTTTCAAATAACCTACGATCAGATGAAGATCCCATGCTTGTCAGAAATTCGTAGTATGATTAATTAAATTACAAGTAGTGCAGTCTGCTTCCTACAAAGAACATATTGTTTTTCTGCATGTTTTCCAAAATTGGGACCTATTTTGAAGAGTACAATGTGACAAAAGCATGCATTTGAGTGACTCAATGATTTGACAACCTCTATTTGACCCTATTGGGCATCCATTTGCTACCCTTGATTATAAAAGTTTGTCCTCAGGATGAAAGGATTTGATTTGGGGAGAGAGTTGAAGAATGAATTTAAAAGGACATCCATGTTTGGTGCATTTCAAATCCATCACAATTACCATTACATTTACATAACTTAACAAATGAGTGAATTTGAAATTATCAACATAATTTCATCCAAACAATCAAATAGATTTGAAATACATGGCTTCAAATCCCTTGATCTAAGTGCACCCTATAGATTTTGTGTGGATTAAATATTCAAAATCTGATATGAAGATCCTTTGGCTAGTACATTGGTTCATCCTGTTGGTAGAAGTTGAATCCTGTGATCATATATGAGGTGAATGGTGATGATCATTTTGTGTGTATGAATGGTAGTTTGTCAGGCCAATATTTAAGTTCATTCATTTTTTTAGATTTTGTTGTCCTTTACTAATGCATTACATCATTTTTGCTGGTAATTTGTTCTTGTAGGTCCGAGGGTCAATCCCATTACTTTGGGATCAAATTGTTGATTTGAGATACAAGCCTAAATTTGAAATTGTGAGACCTGAGGAAGCAGTGAGTAGTCTCCAGATTTTAATGTTCTGAAATCGTACCTATGCATATTAGTAGTATATTATTTCTGTTTAGTTAAATTCTTCCGGTCCTCAATATCTGTAGCCTAGAGTAGTTGAGCGACACTTTTTGGATCTAAGAAAGAAATATGGAAATGTTCTAGCAGTTGATCTTGTCAACAAGGTACCTAAAAATTCCATGTCCTTTATAACTTCCCATGAAATATATTTATGTGCTGGTATTCTCGGTAGATTGTCCTTTTCTTCTGCTTTTTAACAGCATGGAGGTGAGGGACGCTTATGTGAAAAGTTTGGCGAATCTATGCAAAATGTTGTTAGTGATGATATAAGGTAAGATGTACTCACCCAATCTTGTCAATTTTACCATCCAATTATCACATTAATGCAATCTGACTTTTTTCAAAACTTTATAATGTTTTGCAGATATCTTCACTTCGATTTTCATAAAGTATGTGGCCATGTTCATTTTGAACGCCTTTCCATTCTTTATGATCAAATCGAGGATTTTCTCATTAAGAACAGGTATTTCTCCATTCCAGAGGGACGTATGATTGTTGCTTCATATAGAGTTTGTACACTTTATGTCAACTTGTGATAAGAATTTTGAGAAGGTATGGTTTCCTGAGCTTGTTATGAAATAAAACAGTGCTGTGCATAGCACTCTCCCATAACCAAATAGGAAACATATATTAATCAATACATCAAAATAGGAAAAACAAACATAGGCGCTCCATTTAATCAAGGATTTCATTAAACAAAATTATGTATCATATTCTCGTTTTCAACACAAATAAACTTTGCTTTACTTACAATTTATACTGTCCAGTTTTTGGATATTAGTTTATACATGAACTCCTTCAAAGAGATAATCACCATATTAATTTGGTTTATCATGTTATGGATAGTTCTTATTAAATTCTTTGAAATCTGGGATTGCTTTGTAGTGTATATTAAACTCCTTTTAAGTATTGAATATACTTACTGAAACATGTCAACACTCAGCGGTTAGTCATTTTCTGATATTAGATTATATGGTTGTGTTGCTCAAATTCTTTGCGACTTTATTGGAAATTATAGGTACCTTTTGTTAAATGGAAAGGGGGATAAAGCTGAGGGGCAAGTTGGAATTGTGAGGACAAATTGCATTGACTGCTTGGACCGTACAAATGTCACCCAGGTATAATTTCTTTTTTGTTTTGACTTGCAATCTAATTTTTATACCTGAGCTTATACAAATCCTGCAGGGTAGGAAATCACTTGTCTTTTCCTCTTTCTTTTACCACTTTTTTGAAGAGAAATGTGAAAAATATGCGCATAAACCTGAAATTCTATCCATGAGAACTGAAAATAAATCCAATTTCTCTAAGATGTTTTTTAACATGTTCTTTTTGTTCCAAAAAGAAATATAAACAGTTGATATCATTGTTTATCCGGTAACTGTCATTCATGATTTACCTTCTTTGTAAGAAAAAGAATGTCATGCTGGAGAAAATAATGTGAGGGTCTAAACATGTCGTAAACATTCTATGTTTGAGGTTGCAAATTCGTTGAGTTCTACTAGTTTGAGAGGTAATATTTGTAGAATTGGAACAAGTTCCATATCAGTTATTTCTGAGAACTCCCTGCTGGACTTGGGACAAGTTCTGATTTTGATTGTTTGGGGCACTGCCTGTGAAGGTATGGACTGTAGTGCATCTATGGAATACGAATTCAAGTACGACAATCGAACTAAGTTGTACTTCAATGGATGGAGTGCATTTAAGGTATGGACTGTAGTGCATCTATGGAATACGAATTCAAGTACGACAATCGAACTAAGTTGTACTTCAATGGATGGAGTGCATTTAACACGTTCAATACCTATGGCGAGATTATATCATATCCCCCTGCTTTTTAAATGAATAGAGATTTGGTGTAGGTTCTTATATGGCTCGAAAGAAAATCATTATTGGTGCAAGTTATACTCTTAACAACAACCAATGACAAATTTTAACTAGGCTGCAGTTTGCACTCTACTACATTATTTATGCATTTATCAATTGATTAAATATTTTTTCTGATGAATCTAGTGGAATGTCTTGGCTTAAACATCACTTTTACTTCGTTTCTGGTGAGAATGTCACTTGCTATCTGATACAGTTAAAACCTAGGAATAAAATCCATTTGTTCAATAGCTTTCAGCAAATCTTTTTTCATCGTTTTTTATTGTTCGCAGAGCATGATAGCGCGTAAAATGCTTGAGTTTCAACTCCGCAGACTTGGTGTTTTTAGTGCCGAGGAAACTATTGCCACACATCCCAATTTCGATGAAAGCTTCAAATTTTGTCAGTACCACTTTTACTTGGATAAATTTTTTAAAGGCTTGCTAATTTTTATTAGCTTCACTGGCAATTATGAGGATTTGATATTGATGTTTTTCTCACAATATAAATTGCTTATTCTTCTCGCACGTTTCTCTTACCTCAAATTTATTTTTCAGTGTGGGCTAACCATGGGGATGACATAAGCATCCAGTACTCTGGTACTCCAGCCTTAAAAGGAGATTTTGTCAGGTACCTTTTATACCTAGTTATTTTCTACTTAAATTTTATTCTGTAAACTCAATAATTTGACTTGATTTTTGACTGCATTTCTGATAAGCATTGATGTTTACTTGTCATATATGACGACTAAATTGGCAGGGAAGCTGTGAACTATTAATTATGCTCCATTTCTTGTTGATCTATGGAACCACTTCATAAAAATTAACAATCAATCAATATATATTGGCTCTTATTATCTTCCTGAAATATTTTGGTGCTTCTAACTAAAGAGCCTGAATATTTTTAAAAAAATGATTTTGCTCCACGACTCCCACCCTTAGATTAATGAATGCCAAGACATACATCAATATGAATCTGGCTGCGGGGGCTACCTCCCAATATGCTTATTCACTTTCTTTTCACTTTAGCAGCAATAGTAGATATGTATTTATGGATCAATTGACCAAGCTAGTTCTAAAGCTATTTGTGGACAATACATCTCAACCTGTAATCAGCTTGAGTTTTGCACTTGTTTTGGGAATATAAGAAACAAATAAGTTCATTTCAGAACCCTTTCTCATTTATTCCCATCTCCCTTTACTTTATGTTCTTTTTAGACCAAAAATCGATTTGCTATATTTTTTGATGATTCACCATTAATATTAATGTGGCAACAATGTGAAATTTATTTTTCTAGTTGATGTTTTCCTTTACCTTCAGGTTTGGGCATAGGACAATGCAAGGTATTATGAAAGACGGTTGGAATGCTCTCATGCGTTACTACTTAAACAACTTCTGTGATGGCACAAAGCAGGTTTACATACTTGCCTCTCTGTTATTTGTGGCTAGCAGATCGTTGAACTTGTACAAGTGCTCAGCTATCATTCTTTGGTTTTATTATCTAATAGCATGCTAGTGATTTCTTATCTTGCTGACTCATGGTTCTTGATGGATTTCTCTGGTTAATGTTTTTGCTTCGTTTGTGTACAAATTTTGCTGCCATGAATTTAATGATTCTGTTTCAAAATTTTCTTGGAACATTAAATATGTATTGATTTGTTCTTTCAATTTTTAGGATAAATATGATGGCTCGTAGAAAATTATGCCTACAGTTTTAACGTAAATGTATCTCGGCATAAGATTATTAGGCACCGAAATTCCTTTTTCAACTTACTTAATTTTCATCTGAAATGCTGATAATTTTCTTTTCTTCATTTTTCTGAAGGATGCAATAGATTTATTACAAGGACATTATATCGTTTCTGTTTCCCGAAGCATCCCTCCTACCACGCAGAAAGGTGGCATTGAGGCTATAGCTGTAAGCTATCCATCCAGTTACCACCTTAACCCCATTTTCTTCCACAGGCATTGATAAAAAATTAGTTTCCTTCTGATTGTGATGGTACTCTACTCTAGTTTTCTTATGATATCATTTTATAACAAGTATGCTTTATGCTATTCCATTCTGCAGTCATTTCCACTAGCTTTATCGGTGATTATGACTGGATTCTTCTTTGCTACAATTTCACTAAGACGAGGTAAGAGGGCAATCGTATCGACTATTTCTTTTCACTATTAATTTTTCACTTGTTCTCTTAGTTGCTTTGAGAAGTGTGAGTTGCAATAACCCTATTTTTGGAAATGTTCAATTTTGAACGAAACACCGAGCATACAAGTTCAATACCAGGTTTCCAATAACCCTATTTTTGGAAATGTTCAATTTTAAACTTCTTATACAA
The DNA here is from genome assembly GCF_012295235.1 of Primulina huaijiensis. Lineage (NCBI taxonomy): Eukaryota > Viridiplantae > Streptophyta > Magnoliopsida > Lamiales > Gesneriaceae > Primulina > Primulina huaijiensis. Next base: position 26,826,195 of record NC_133308.1, on the reverse strand, counting down.
TAATCAACAAGGAGTGAAATATCTCAGCCTTACAACAATTAATCAAGCAATAATCAGCGAGGAGCGAATCTCTAAGTCTTACAACAATTAAGCTCGATACTTGGTTTCGCAGCTTAGAGACAATATCTTTTGGATACTCGAATAATTCATGTTTGCTCTCGAATCATTCATTACTTCGGTTTTTCAATAGCTTTCAACTCTGAATTTCTTTGGCTATTTATAGATGTGGATAAGGTTATTCTACAAGGTTCAAATATCCACTTGACATCATCTAATTGAATACACAAATTATGCGACTGTGTATTATACCGGTAATGATGACTATACTAACTTGCAGAGTTAGTCAACAGTTTTTTTCCTACAGCTCGATTCAGCATAAAATTTTTAAGTTAATTTTTTCCAAAAATATCATTACGATATTGATCGGAATTTCTGGACTCACATCCTTGCTGAAATTCTTTGTCTGATGAAACCATAAGTCTTGTGAGGAGAAAAACTTTGTCTATGCCGATTTAATTATCTGTTTGGCATACTTGTCTTTGTTGAAAGACAGCTTCTCTAAGTAGTTGAACTCTTCGGCTTTACTTTTGTTGAAATGCCTTTGCCGGTCAGACTCTTCGCTGTCTTATGTCAATATTGAAAAATACCTTTGCTGAACTTCGAATATCATATCCCGACTTTACTTCTTCGATTGCTACAATCGATTCTTGAACTGCTCGTGTTTTTCGAAATTTGTGTTGCTAACTATCATTCTTGTTCTTTACTCTCTGCCGATTCTATCATATCTGAAATTGATCGTCTAAGCTAGAATCCTTGCTTAGCTTCAGTCTCTTGACTTGGCGGTAGTTTACAATTCTAAGATTTTGTTTTCACAATGTAGCTAACAATTATAATTACATCTAGTTCCTCCTAGATTATGGGTGATTGTTAAATTTTATAGTTACTATCATACAGATGTGTTGCATGTAAAGGCACGACTCTATGCATATGTTCAGTAAAAATGATAAGGCTACGTATTTGAAAACCATTTGCCAATTGTGATTGAAGTCGTGATTTATTCAATATCCTCTTGGAAGTTGATACAAATTCATTTATTTGCGTATCTGTCTGCAGTTCAATATAACATGTGGAACTTACTGTTTTCAATCATGTGGGCAAGCATGAGTTTGGGTATCGCAGCATTTGTGAGGGCCAATGGTCGAACTTTCTGTAATCGTCCTCGTTTACACCAACCTAGGCGTTGATTCTGAGTCCAATGTCATGCAAAATTGCAACACTAAGTGCTAACTATTATGTTCATGGTAAATTCAATGGTTAGTTTTTGTGTTTCAAATATGTCACTTATCATTTTAGTTGTTATCCGATATATAGTAGCTTTTTTTTTATTATATTTCAATTTGAACAAGTAGTATTTTATGTCAAACTGTTGTCTTGAAAAAATTAATCCTCCAGCGGTACTTTATTATTATTATTTGCACTTCTATTTAAGATTACACTGCACTTGCTAACGCATACTCAACAAGCATCAATCAACGAAGCCGAATATTAGACAGTGCTGATTATGATAAAAGGGAAGAGTGGAGCGAGCTCGGGCGGACATTTATTAATCCCATGTTTGGTACATAATACGAAAGCCCGATTCTTCTCTATGGGCCTGTCTCGTCTCCAATCAGTTTATTTTTTGTTAAAACTGAAAGGGTTGAGCATTTATTTTTTGTTTTAATATTTTTTTCAAATAAGGAGTCGGGCTTTTTGACCCTGGCCCTTTTATTATATTTTTTTTTGTTTTAATATTATTTGAAATAATGAATCATCCTCTTTAACCCCGACACCTCCATCGTAGAACTTGTTTTAATATTTTCCAAAATAAAACCAAGGTTCTTTCATTTTATTTTTCGTATTAATATTTATTATTTAATTAAGGATTTGGGCTCATTAACCTCATCTCTTTCATTATATTTCTTGTTCAATCATCTACTTAATTTTACTTTTTGTTTTAATATTATTCTAAAAGAAGGAGTCGATCATATGATCATTATATTAACGATTTTACTTATTATTTTTTTTCTCAATCGATTTAAAACATCCACACACTTTTAATACAGTAAGTTCACTTACCTCGAACTCAAATTCGTGTCGTGGAATACTAGCGTGAACCATCATCTATCATCAATTTTACGGCAAAACTTAAGAATTATTTATCTCAATAAACCTTAAATATCTATGCTGCAAAATATCCTGTAGCCATGCGCTCTTTCATGGTGTCGATAGTGAATTAAGGGTACGGTGTCACATCTATTACTCATTCTACAAGCCTCGAATGAATCCCACAAACAGATTTTTTGTTCTTTTTGTATTTCAATCACGTGCACACTTTAAATCCTTGGAAATAACTGGTAAAGATCCAAAAATTTCTTATTGAGAGAATATTTTTTTTATGTAATTTGTTGTGTGTATTTTTGTAGTCTTTGTTGTTTTTGTGACAACTGAAAACTACATATATTTATATGTTTTTCAGCTTCACCAACAAGAATCTTATTTCACCTCAATTTTGGATGCACTTATTTGATATGTCAATATTTCCATATCAAATAATATATTATGAGATATATTTGATACAAATAATCTTACATTGTTGTATATTAAATACACCAAACCAAAAAAATTGCAATATATCTAGTAATACTAATGTGATCGGTCAATATAGATTAGTTAATAAAAAATAATACTAAGGTACAACAAATATATCGTACAATGATATTTACAATCATTTTATCGTGAGATTTTGATAAACAGAATTTTTTGCGTTGTAAAAATTGTTATATAATTTAGTTTTATTCTTGTTAAAATACATGGTGACTGAAACAACAAATTTCCGAAGTAATTTTCTTAATCGCCTCTAGTGTTGATCTTTTTGTAGACTTCTTACAACAATTGTGACTTGTCTAAAAATTCATTTTCAAACTAATGACTCTAGTTCTTCATTGTGTTTGTTCAATTCTATCAACTTTCTTCATCAGATTCGTAAAAACTTTAATTTGAACAATATTGTTTAATCCTTTTTAAGTTATCTTGTTTAATTCGTGTTATAAATTTACTGGTTAAAAATTAGATATGTCAAAAAATATTATAAACATAATCATTCAACGGATCTAGTAAGTCGAACCTATTAACTTCGGGTATTTGTCGGGGCGGGTTCGGGTTTAGATTTTAATGGGTAGGAATGAGTACAAGTCTTTTTAAAATCTAACAGGTCGGATCTCATATTATCCAGTGAGAAATTCAAGTAAAGTATGAACAAAACTCGGGGAATTCAGTGTGTATTCCATAATTGAAATTTCCAAAAGTACAATCAAGCATTATTTTTCCTACTTTGACCACAATCATTTTAGAATAAGTTTCCTTCACAAAAGAATTGAACACAATGATTGATTGTACAAATAACAAAATTTAAAAAGAGAACTCATCTGATCACATATAAATTATTAAAATCAAGAACTGTCATCTTCTAGCTCCCACTCCAGTGCCATGATATGGCGAAAGATGAGTTCTTTCCGATTTCCCGGGTTGATGAGAAGAAGGAGTCGATCTCTTCTTGGATTCTCTCTGTTTGTCCATGGCTGCAATTTGTTCTAAACCCTCTACAACTTCTTTCATCGCGGGCCGTTGTCTATGTTCTTGTTCCAAGCATTTAAGAGTGAGCTGAGCGGCTTGTAATGCGGCCTTAGATGAATACTGCCCTTCCATTTTTGGATCCATGATGGACAGCGTTTTTCGTCTACTAGAGAGAGAGGGTTTCAACCATTCGACCAAATTTTTCTGGTCACCAGGTCGTCTCGTGTCAAGGGCTCTTAAGCCCGTCAACATCTCGAGTAGCACCACACCAAAGCCATACACATCACTCTTCACGTATAGATGCCCTGGTTTTAAAATCAAGGAAATGTATTCAGGACTTCCGAGTCCGATAGCAATAAAAATATGCAAATAAAGCAAATATACCATGCAAATACTTTTTCTACGGCAATAAAAGTACCAAATTAACAAAAGTATTTTGGCCAATCGATCAGCCCAGTAGTAAAGCAGTAAGTTTCTCAAAACTTAGTTCTTGAGTTCGAGTCCCACAAGATGCATGTGTAAAAACATCAACAGCATTGCCAACTCTCAAACTGCACATTTCATGACGAAGCAGTGACTGCAACTCAAAAGGAATAGGAATGATGTTAAAAGCATGATAATTTCATTTTTGCATGGAACCTAGATATTTGCAAGATTATAGCCTGGAATTTCGAGCACGTTCAATTTTTGTCACAAATCTGCTCGGTGTAATAATCTATTAACAAGTGACCATAGCTTGAGACCCCCAACACATTTGACATGAGATCAAGTCAGGCACTTACCCGTTGCAACGTATTCAGGAGCAGCATATCCACGTGTTCCCATAATTCGAGTTGTTACATGAGAATCTCCTCCAGAGGGCCCGAGTTTTGCTAAGCCAAAATCTGATATTTTGGCATTATAACCCTATAAAAGCAAGAAAAATGCCATAGGAGAACTTAGAAACTTCGTCTCAGAAAAACCTTGTGATACCGTAGGGCAGAGGGGTATAGGAAAAGCAAAAACTAATTGATTCTTGATGTTGATAAATTGAATTTAGTGCAAAAGTGAAAACAGTGACATGCATCGGCCCAATGGGCAAAATTCATAACATGAGTCTTCACCCTGGAAATATAAACCTAAATAAATTATTTTCATAGCATGGCGCAAAGAAGATTTGTCACCCTAAATTGAATAATTTTCAGCGAAATTCTTAAGAGAAGCAAACACATCCACTTATTTTTTTCGTCAGAGTATCATGAAAGGAAGCATTTTTCCCACTCTACCCCAACTCAGCACACTTGTTAATTCACAATACTAGTTTCATCTGGTAAAAGACCATATAGAAATAGAAGAAAAACCTTAACTAGAATCTTACCCCATCCAGAAGAATATTTGAGGCCTTGAAGTCTCTGTAAATGACTTTCTTATCAGAGGTATGCAAAAAAGCCAGGCCCCTTGCTGCTCCTATGGCTATCTTGAGCCGTAAATCCCAGGATAATGGCTCTGTGGCAGCATTTCCTGCATTTTCAAAAAAGACAGATTCCGGTTTAAGCAATGCTTCTTATCTGGTATTTGTTTCTCTTAGTTAAAGAGACAAGTTCTTACTTCTAAAAAGATGGTTTTCCAGGCTTCCCCTTGGCATGAACTCATAGACAAGTAGCAGCTCTTTATCTTCCCAACAGTATCCCAAGAGCTTTACCAGGTTAGGATGTGACAACCTTCCCAAAAAGTTAACTTCTGCCTGCACTCTCAAATTAAGGGACGGAAGAATCAAATAAAACATCTGAATTCAATAACATGGAGAAATAATGTAAAAGAAAATACTATTTATACATAAATTTCATCTATATTTCTAATAAACAAAAAAAAAGTGACAAAAAAATTGAAATGAGACAGACATGACTGTTGATATCAGTCAAAACATACACTCACAAAGCAACACACCATGTACTATTGCCAAATTATATTCACGTACTTGGGTTTGCATGAAAATGAAGATTAGAAATTTCAATAAATGAAATAATGCCATCACATCCAGCTCAACATGTTTTAATAGATATAAACAATGGCATTTGAAGAGAAATGATGTCGGATGTTATGATTTTCTAATTTATTACCATTGAACAAATAATTGAATAGAAATGCTAGTCTTTTTCACTGATTTACTTATTTGCTATCTCAACCAAATAAACTAATTAGTACAACAATCAGATAAAAGATTTCCAATAGATTTTTTATCCACACCTGAATGCTAATTTTAACAGAACTTCAAGAGCAGATTAAAATAGACCCGAATAAAGGAGACCTGGATGGACCTTAAGTCTAAGTTCTGTTCCATTGGGTTTGAAAGCAGCTCAGTTACAATTAAGCAATTGCAAAATATATCTAAAATTTAGCTAACTTGAGAAGCAATCAACAAAAGATCTTAAGGCAAAGAGTGGACCAGCCTTGAGGCCTCTCTCATAATTAATACCCGCATATAAGGACCGTCCAAACAGACCAAAACAAACCAACATTTATCACCATTGCAACTTTTTCAAAGTTCGATCGAGGATGAATTCACCATTGCGGCTTTTCTCACCATTGATTCTTGCGATGATCACAACTAAACACACAAGGGAACTATAATAAGTAGATGTTTCAATCTACCATTGGCATTCATATTACCTGCCATTCATCAAAACCTTGGACACTCCCCGCGTTCAGTTTCTTGACAGCAACTATAACTCCAGTTCCAAGTTTAGAAGGCTCCAGGGTCTTCTCATCTACCCATCCCTTATACACAGTCCCAAAACCTCCAACTCCCAACACCATATCAGGCTTGAAATTCCTTGTGGCGCTCCTCAAATCAGAATAGCTGTAAATTTTCATATGGGCAGAGGGTAATATCTCTCCGGCCATATGCAAATCATCACTCAAAGCATCAGAAAACTGGCCAGCATTGCTACTCGTGGCAAAAAAACCTCCGCCATTACTATAATTATGAGATGTCCCTAAATAACACATCGCACAGGAAATATCAATTCGCCATAATATTTCAATTTGATCAGAATAAAGCACAAATACAAAGATCATGAGCCCGAGAGCAAGCTTGGAACTCCACTTTAAGATTTCCAATTTCACATTCAATTTCTCGAAACAAATGAAATTCACCAAAAATACGTTCAATTGCAGGCCTGATAACTATTTACTACATTGTCGACTCCCTTTGTTGAGACACACAGTCTATATTCAAGGAAGCAAGACCGGACATCTTAAAAAAGAAAAAGACATGTAAAGACAAACCAAAAATGGGATGAGCTCTTAAAAGAAAACATGTCACTAAAAGAATCGATTTAAAGTAAAAAAATAAACAAGAAAAAGTTCTCCTTTTTCAAAGCTAAAACACAACTAAAGACCGAACAACTTCCCAAAAACCCAGAAAAAAAGAAAGAGCGCATTTACTGAGTCCTAAAATCACCTTGTGTGGAGGGGATAGTGGAGCTCGGGTTATGGTCAACAGCAGACTGAGATCCAAAGCAGTTTCCCATCAGAAACTCCTCCCAACCAAATCCCACAAATTTTCTTCAATGGGAATCAGAAAACAAGAATCATTTGCAGCTAAAACAAAGAAACAGATAATTGCTTTAAAAAAAACACACATACACACACTCTGTCTCTCTCTCTCTCTCTGTGTATGTGTGTGTGTCATATATGTGAATCAGTGAAGGTGCAAGCTTTTTAGAACTTCAAATCCATTATTGCAGAATTATTGGTTCCGTGCTGTTGAGCAATGTTTTAATTAAAAAAAATCATTATTTTTTTAGTATAAGGTTGCACACCCATGATGGACTAATTTTCATTGAACTTTAACCATTCTTGATTTTCTACTATTTTCTTTTTCTCCCCATGAGATCAAAAGTCTCTTTGTCATTATCACACCATTAAAACAAGCGCAAAGTTTTCTTTTGATCCCAGTGTGTGTAATATAGCAATATATTAACTAGAATCAAAATAATTTTTTAATATTTTAACTTTTTTATATATTATAATTAAATTTTTTTAAAAAAATTTAAGTCAATTTGATCGAATCAATAACATAAAAGACAATGATTCAGACCAAATCATTTGTAGCTTGTCTATGCTATATTACTAGGCATTTGTAGTTGCATAAGCATACAAACACTCGTACTCTTGGTCAATATTTTTTCAATTATCCAAAAAAAAAAAAATTTGTTCTAAAACATTCCATTATTTCTTATTTTAAAATTCAATAGTTTGAAACTATTAGCAAATAAATTTTTTTTATTGATACATTTTGTATGACTGAAAATTTTTCGTTTTACCAAAATTTATAGTCGGTTGACGTAACTTGGTTTTTTTAAAAACACGTAGCAGTCGAAGTGTCATGTTTCGATCATATTATACCATCAACAAGTTTTATTCTTTATTTAATTTTAAATTACATCAACAAGTTTTATTCTTTATTTAATTTTAAATTCCTAAGTATTAAAACAATAAATGTTTTATATAAAACTATAGTTTGTGGTCCCTCCAGCTTTATAAATTACATTTTGTCCCTATTTCGTGGATTGTTCTCTTAGATTGATGTACTTCCAACTTTTACGTACCAGTCCAATTATCCTTGTCTTTGATTAAAGAGCTAGAAAATACAATTCATTTGAGAAAAAAGTTCGATTCGAACTCCCCACAAATTTCATTAAAAAAAAAACAAATGATTTTTTTAAATACAGTCCAATTATTAAGATTGTATATTTATATGGTTTATTGAACACTGCCCAATATACGAAGAACGATATGTTTTTTTGTCGACGATTGTTGTCATGAATCAAAAAGTAAAAAATAGAATATGTCAATAAATATTTTTTTTAAAAAAAAATCGATATATAACCTAACTTATGTGATCAAAATCCAAATTTAAATATTTATTGATTGAAATACAAAATATACAAATTTATATTAATATTTTGGCTATTTTCCATTTTATTTATGCACCCACAATGTATATATTCTTGTGTCAGATGATTTTCTACCTAAAATTACAAAAATTTAAAAAAAAATGATTGTTATCATTATTTGAATTTAACCTAATGGAGGGATTTCTATTAGAATACAACTAAAGTATTAGATTACATTATATTTATATATATTTAATGGCAATAAATTTAAATATGTACTATAATATTTAATGGCAAAAAATTGTGTGAGACGGTTTCATGGGTCGTATTTTGTGAGACGGGTCTCTTATTTGGGTCATTCATGAAAAAATATTACTTTTTATACTAAGAGTATTACTTTTTATTGTGAATATCGGTAGGATTGACTCATCTCACAGATAAAGATTCGTGAGATCGTGTCACACGAGACCTACTCATATTTAATTTGGTCCACCCGTCATTTGTGATAATTGTTGAAAAATAAATGGATTTTATGCTTAGACTTTGACTTAGTGTGAAAGACGGTTTCAATAATAGTCCAATCTGTCCATTTTTGTTTCAATCACTCGGTTTCTCCGGCCATTAAATTTCGTTGAATTTTCGCATTTTTAAAATTAATTTATTATCACAATTCCAAGAAGGCTCATGGAACACAAGGCGAATAAGATAGGAAATTTCACTGCAAAAAAAAAAAAAAAAATTATTACTTTGGTTTATTCAATGTCATTGCCTTAAAAGTTGCTCATTTTTTAGTTTATCTTCCACTACTCAATTTGGCTTTTATTCAAAGTCATTACCTTAAAAGTTGCTCAATTATGAGTTTATCGTACATTGCTCTGGGAAATTACAATATTATATAAATATTTGAGAAAACTGTATTTTTTTTTATTTTGTGTGTTTTTTTTGCGATTTTGGTATTTTCTAATGTCAAATTTTAATATTAGTCGGCTATCTCTGTTTTTTTAGCAAATCTAATCATTTTTCCGATGTAGCGCTGATATGACATCATTGCAGTGCTGACGTATAGAGTAACTATAGAATTACATCAGCACTCCTAATGAAAATTTACCAAAATATTCAAAAATCAAAAGATACAAACTATGAGTGAAATTTGATTACCAAATTGTCAAAAATCAAATACAATAATGAAATTTGATAAAATAAAAAACGAGAAAAAAAATACAATCTTCCCTTGAGGGGAAGCTTAAGAAATAATCCTGATCAAAATTTTATTTTGGATTGCAATCTTCTTGCCATGTTTTTTGATCTATGACTTAGACATAATATCACGTCTAAAAAAGTCATAATAGTAATTCTTAAAATCTGTGAAGACAGGTTCATCGCAGTTGACAATGTCTAAAATACATAAAACGGTCATATTTTAAAATTGGAATTTAGAAAAGATCGTATAGTAAATTTCCCTAAATTCAAAATTATCTTAATAGAGTCGGAGACAAATCCAGAATCCAGTCAGATCTCATTATTCTCAAAGTTAAGTCCATGTTAAAAACAAAAATAAAGAACGATTCCATGGAAGGATATTGCAACAGATTTTGCATTGAAAGAGTCCCAAATTTGATTGACTACCGATTCAACACAAGGCTGCAAACAAATTAAAGCATAGAATTGCACGTCAAAGAATCCGAGATATTTAATACATTGTGTAAATTAAATAAATCTTCACAGATCAAGCCTACAGTACACATGGAAATTATCAATAAATCAGGCCAAGTTAGTTGTCCTGCCCCCATAATTTTAACTTAATTTTCACCTATCATTTACATGATTAACATTACATAGAAAAAATGGCAAAATGACTCAGATTCTCAAATAAAAACATTCGCATACTCTGCCATTCAATCCACCCTAGAATATTGGAAGGCAGCGGAACTTTTCCAGCAGTCTTACGAATACTTCTTCATGAATCAAGCTCAGAGACAGCATAATTCGGATGCTTATCCGACAAGCTTGTGGCTGCAAGGAATTCTTCACCAGGGTATATTTCTTGAAATAACTGCCAGGATTCAGCAAACATTTATCATGTTGTCAGAATTTAACCATGACATGCAGCGGAAAGGAGCTAAGATAACTATATTTCATGCCCCTGATTCACATTATATGTGTATTGCCTCAAAAATGTTCTGAAATTTAGCTATTTCTAACCACTATTTGAAATTGAATATCCAGGTGCGTGTGGGTTCAAATGTGGTCATATTATGAAGCCTGTGTATTCTATTTCAATCCAGGAGCATAGAGTATAGAACACAATCAGCGGAAGAACCAGGAAAGATTTCACAAAAAGATGGTAGTATGATTACAAGAATTTCAACTATTGAGGAACCAAATTTGGGAATTTTTTTTCACCTTTTTTGAAGCGTCCAGAAGATGATTATAATCTAGATGTTCGTCTGGCATCGGTGTGTTGCTGATGGAATCCAAAGCTCCTGGAAACTGACAATGATGTACAAAAAATCAAACTACAAGTACAGAACAGACGAGAAGAATCAGAAATACAAAGGAGTAGATCTTCCAAGTTGGGAAGGAATGATATTCCCCATTTCACGAGCCTGCACGCATCCTTTGCACCATAAACAATCATGACCACATAGAGCATATTACCTATAAAGGTAAAAAAAGGCTGCTTTCTATCTGACAATTTTATAGAAGTAGAGAACTAGTGTTTGTCATCAGTTTTTACTGTGAACCATTGCTTGTAACACGTGATATAACTTCCATTTACACAAAAAAGAATGGCCCTTGGAAAGGATCTCTCACTGAGATTAGGTAATTAAATTGGGATGTATTCAACTACTCCAAGAAAAACAATTAGAAATAACTTACATTCTTTTGTTGACGAAAAAGATCCAGAATTTGATCATTCACATATTTACCCAACACATTAAATTGCTGAATGATAGGGATAACTGTCGTTCGAGCTTAACACTAATTAACACAGTCAACAAACTAGTAGAAAAGTGGGATTAGCAATGAATGAGTAACAAATTTATCTCTTACATTTCTTTGCAAAAATGTTAATTTCCCAAAATTAAATTAAATCCAATTTTTCTTTATTTGTGACAAGTGTTCCACCTAATATGTGACAACTCGAACAAGGGACAATGGCATAAATGGTAGCAGAATGTTACGAAATAGAAAATATTAAGAATGAAAATATCACATCACGAGCTCAGAAAGAACAGCATAAAAAACATTCAAGACAAGGTCCATGGAACTAAGAATGCAACTAAGCTTCTCATGGAAAAAATGTGAAAGACAACCATACTTTCGTCAGCTCTTGCATATACAAGGCGCTCCAAAGCAAACTGGGTTTTACTTCTATATTTTCACTTGAATTATCAATACCACAGCTTTTGGAGTTTCCAGATAAAGGAATAGAGAACAGTGCGTTTATGGCTGCATTTAATAACTTCTTCCCTTCCACAGCATCAACAGACATTGCTGAAAGATAAGTCACAAACCTGAATGACATATTGGACAATGTAACTTGTATTGCAGGAGAATCCAGGTACTGAATATAAGAAATTCGTTTCACAGTATACTACAAGTCAAACAAAATTCCCCGTCAAAAACAACCTCACAATGAAAAAATTTTAGCATCCAGATAAAAATTGACGCACTTCTCCAAAAATTATACGTGGGGAGGGAAGAATGAAATAATAATAAAAATTTCGAAGGAGACAAGGAGACAATAGGTGAAGTACAACTTACATCCCAGCGGGACAAACCGCGACATTGCTACTCAACTGAAATACACGGACAGATGCTATCTGTTCAGGGTATAATGCTGCATATAAAGAACTGACAAATTAAAAACATGAAATATAAATAAAAGAAAATTGGAAATTCAGGCAAATCAAATAACGTTAAGATTTATAAATTTACATCTGGGAGGGAAGAACACAAGACAATTAGAAACTTCAGATCTGATTGAGTTATTCGCAATGCATATTCCCCGGGCAACCTTCTCTTTGGCATCTATATGGCCAGCATCACGTGAATTTGATGCCTGTGCAGAAGAAGGAATCGATGGTGATGGAATTGTGAAAGAGGGAGCAAGAATCAACCGAGAGCTGAATAACTTCTGACCAGAAAATAAGGTGACACCCCTATATGTTCCATCTTCCTGAGAGAAATCCATATTGGCATATGAGAAGTCATATAAAAATACACTCTTTGTGCCATGAAAACAAACTTCCACAAAGTGCACGAATATGACAACTGAAAATGATATGCCATGTAACAAACTTTCCACATGAACATGTAAGTTTGTCTTAGATTCGTGCACTCTCAAGATAAATTTCTTATACACAAAATATGTATAAAATCATTTCAAACCTCATCCATGAGCACAGAAACTATGGGCATTCGCAAAACCTGTATAGCATAATTGATGTAGGAAAGCGTTAGAGAAAGCTAAAGAGAAAAAAGGTAAAAAAAGAACTAATATCAGTTACTTGCAGATATCTGAACATAAAGAGAGCTGGGAAAAATATTTATCAAATATCACCATATGTCGTGCCAATTTTCCACATTTAAAATCTCACATGAAAGCAAGGGAGCATATTTTAATATCTATAGAAACAAACAAGAATGGCTTGAACCAAAAAGATGCAAAGCTATACATCAAACATAATCTTTATTATTCACCATTCTCTCCAAACTTTGTCCTTTTTTAGAGGCTTCTTCCTCGAGTCACTTCATGAACACGGAGTTTGTTTTGTTATTTCACGGTATTTGCTATCACTTATTTCTTCGGTCAAGATCTTTTCTTTCGAAATGGTTATTTATTTCAAGTTCTGATTGCATAGTTTTCGCCTTCCTAGATCATAAAAATATGTGATATAATTTTATTTGAAGTCTGTTTTCAATTAATGTTTTTATTTCGAAAGCAGGGAGCCAAACTAAAATGGAAATAAAATCAGACAAGGATTCAGCTTCGTAAGTGAGGTCATTCCATAATTGCAGATTTCATTGTTCGTTCCGTGCAATAGTTTTTGTCATGAGCTTTGAAATTTAATCATTTCCTGTTATTCCATGAAATAATTTACCAGTGGCAAAACGTTTTAGGGCGTAATGCTCTTTGAGTATCATCGGAAACTCGCCAGATGGTAGCTCACTGGTAAAGTTAAGATGTCACGACATTAGAAATTATAATCACTCCACCCTCTTCCTAACATCCCAGTCTCATTAATTACCTCAAGGTGTATCTTTCTTTAAGCAAATTATATAAGGTCTGCCTTTCATTCTCCAACTATACATGTTGACTCAAGATACAATTACAGAATAACCACATTCAATAACATCACATTTAAGGCCTAAAAGCTCAAGGCGTTTTCAACGCAAAACAAAACAATCATGGAAACAAAAACCGTGTACAATCTGACAATGATGATATCTCAAGGCGTTTTCAACGGAAAACAAAACAATCATGATCCTATAACCTACAATGTTCAGGAATAAATCCAAACGTGTGCTAGAGGTTAGACAAAGGTCATTCTGTCTCTATTATTCACTTTTGAATTTCAAACTGAAAAATGGTGAAATCTATAACTAACCGAGAAAATATGAACATTGAAAATTACTAAATTAAAAAAATTGCTTGTCTTAAACGGCTAAATCAGTTGCCAGACATTTCAACATAGACACCACAAAACCAGAAGAATATTTCAACGGTTCCACATAAATTCAAGGACAAAATAGATCGACCAAGGAAGAAAGAGAGAGAAACAGAATTTATCACAAATTAATTAATAACCACAAAATAGATCGACCAAGGAAGAAAGAGAGAGAAACAGTATTTATCACAAATTAATAACCACACAGCGCAAGATGATGCAGAAAGCATCAGATACACAATTGAAACCAGGGTCATCCTGTAATCCAAAAGATGTAATATATGCTTACGTATATGCAACCCTTTACAGCAGCACGACGACAAAAAGCTTGAGGAAGTTCCCCTTGACCGTAAATGGGGTATATCATAGCCCCATTTGCATTAGAAAACCTACAATGTTTTAGCAAAACGCCATGAAGGACCATTGCTTTTGATAATTTAGCTAGTTATGTTTTTTAATTATACGTTATGAGAATGATTAAAACACAGTCAAGTATCTGATTTCATATAAAATACGTGACCAGTTCAGTTTACTTGTCTAAAAAACTGTAATTATCATTTATGAGCTGATACTATTCATCAATCAGACTCTTAAAATGTCAATGAGAACAATAAAATGGCCAAAAACATAGAGAGAAAAGAATAACTGAATAGTGATTGATGCATATGGTGACCAGAAGAGATGTTATCAAATTTTCACGGACATAAAATAGACAAATAGATTGAAAGTCATACATTTGGACCATTAGTCAATAAATCGAATAGATGACTCTAATATCAACTCTATGATACAAGTTTAAACAATTAGTAGATGAATGTCCGTGGCGACTGGCGACCTCCAATTTGAATCTATGACTTTTCTTGAAAAAGATCATTAAAATTTGGAAAATCAAATGAAAACCCAAAATAAAAACTTTTACATCCAAAAAACCCTACCAATTTTTTTTTTGTTTTGATAGGAAACAAAATTATATGAATAAAAGATATTAATTACAAAAATAATCTCAGAGGTTCACGCAAGATAATATAAATCATTTGAAAAGTCCATTTTACAATTCTTAATCACAAAAAAATAAACCCAAACTGTTAACATAATAACATGCCTTATTTTTGTCCCTGCAACACCCCTACTTAGATGTCAAACAAACTATTGATCATATTTTACCTTTGACAAGATTATTCCAAATTTTTATCAAGTTAATAATATTATTTATTTAAATTTTTTATTTAATTGTAACAATTTTATCCGCACTTTTAGATGCATATGATTTATTTTACGTAGGATTAACAAGATACATAATCTAATCTGAACTGAACTGATAAAAAAAATTGAAAAAAAAATTATAAGTTAGTATTAATAAATAAATTTTTCCGCTGATTATTTCTAGTCGAGCTTCCTGATCTATCATTATACCTTGAGAAGTAGAAAACAATTACCAAATTAAGTTGGTTCATTAATTATAATTTGATTTTCTTTAATATTGAGATGATAGATTTAAATTTTAATTTTGTTTTAATATAATGTGTCATAATTGAACTGATCTTAAATCTAGAAATATTTCTGGAAACAAAAACAGGATTTTTATATTTTGAGTTTTCTGGTATTAAAAATAATATAATGGGTTTTAAGATAAAATGAAAATTGCTAGGGCTTTTGGATATAAATCTTTGTTATTAGGTTCTCTAGTATTTTTCTCTTAAATTTTATCTCACTCAGCATTAACTCACAATTCCTAAAGTCTTACTGTACGCATAATAGTTTGTCATAGACAAAAGATGGAACAGTTTACCCGTCATCTAAACTATGAATGATACAGCAAAATATGTAAGTCAATTACCAAAATTTTGACCCCATTTTCCTTTTGTGAGTCTCCATATATTGATAAAATTAGTCGAGATACAACACAATATGTATGCTAAATACCAAAACATTGAACCCATTTCCTTATGCTGAGTCTCCTTATATTAATAAAGTCTTGATCTTCATTTGTCTACTTTTTCTCTTGATAGAATACACATGATATTTATTAAACTAATTCGCATATGACCGAGCACTGAATGTAAGACAACAAGTTTTTGCGATTGGCAAGAAAACTCGAGAAGTACAAACCTCGTGTTTTTTGTCTCTGAGATCTACTTAAATTCTTTATCTCTCCTGAATTCCAAATTTCAATTCTAAGCCTTCTTAGTTTAATTTGAATACATACTATGATACTGCAAAACCTGAAAATAATGAGATGGGAGTGTAACACCTACTACTTCCATCAACCCCACATTAAATTTGTTCCATACTTATCTCCCATGAAACCTGAAACTCCAATTTAATTCCCAACTACATTGAATATCTAAGATCTCCTGGCAATCTATCAATTCTAAATCTAACTTTTTAAAGCCTTCTCATTTCCTTCGTGGTTATGCTCTAAATCTCAATTTTTTTTTATAAAGAATCCACATCAAAATAAAATCTTTCAATTTGATCTTTGTTCTATTCTTTTGAAGTTTTAATGGAGGCATATCAAGATCTAGAGGCAAAATCATCTAATGAACTTAATGAACTGGACAAACAACTGTATCAAACAAATGTTTACGAGGATAGCTTTTTGTAAAACGGAAATAGGAGTCCAATTTCAAGGTCGTTGTTAAGAGATAGAAATAGATACTGCATATGTTATTCTTGGTAGATACATCAATCCTCAAACCCTACAATCACACAATCCTCGTTTACTGGAACATCTTTCCTGTATGCACTTCTATTTGTTGCCTTCCAATTACTGTCACATAAAATTATGTCACTGCATGCATATGAAGCCGAAGCTAGCGCCTAATATACACTTCTTTTTTATATATTCATCCTATTAGTTCCAGAAATGCCAACAGCATTTTTAGGATCACCAGATAGCTCCTGAAAAAAATAAAATGTAAGGCAAAGAACTGACCTGCCAATGGAGGAGTGGTGGAGTGCCAAACGGCTAATCCCACTTTTAGTATTTACAACATCTTTACATACTTCAATGTTGTCCTGATCATAATTTGCATTCACTAGAGCAAATAAAATAAACCTGGAGGAAAAACTAACGCCAGTCGATTAAAGATAAACAAACCAGGAAACTACAAGCTATGAATCCATTTGCAAATCTGTTTCAACATGAATGACCATAACACTCAGTGAAAAAAAATTAATGGAACTTGCTAGTTAGTAGTTAGCAGTACTTTCCTCTCAATTACTGATAGTTTTTTAAGGTAAAAAACGGAGAGTCAACCAAACAAATCCAGTTAAAAGAGTTTATGAGAACAATGTTGGGGTGTGGTGCAATAACTGCTCTAGCTAGCAAAGTGATTCTAAGCCCTAGAAACTTGAAATTTGGATTAGACACACTAGTTAGTGAATTGAAGCAAAATGTGAGAGATGTCAACAACTATCCCAAAAAATCATGACAAATCCACAATTCAGATGCTCTTATTTGCAATATAACTATTTTACAAATAAGAAAATGACGAAGAATACACAGCGATTAACTAAGTGTAACTCAAGGGGGGTAATCTGATGGTATGTGATCGTACAGCGTCTGAATTTTATACCCAATTAAAATGTTCACGAACAATCTTACTAAATGTAAACCATACTGTAATTTAAACTATGTAAATCTCCTTCTTTTTTAAAAAGCCTGCGAAGCAGACGAAACTGAAATAATAATAATAATATAATTAGTAACACAAGCATATAATGGGAAAAAACAATAAAACAATCACTAACAGAGAAGTAGATAGATAGAGGGCGGAGAAAAAATGTGTACGATTTTAGCTTCTGCGACAACCCAATTTTGCTCAAGAACTCGACAAAGGGACTCTCCAAATCCTCTTCGGATATCCGGTCCTCCTCGCTTTCCTCCGAAAAATGAGCCTGCACGAGCTTAAAGAACTTCATCAACCGATTCTTCTCGGTTATGGACAAGCTGCGGTCTTTGAATATGGCGCTCCGAGAATCGGGCACATTCAATAATCCCCCGTCTACATCGCCTACAAAACTGGCGTCTACGCTCTTGAACTCCATGTACTGATTAATGCCCGTTTTGAGGATCAAATCGATCATGGAATCAGAACAGAGAAAAACGCGAGGAGCCGCCAAATCGAGGTTGAATCTCCTGGCATTTTTGAGAGGTTCTTCGGAGTGGGAGCTGATTTCCAGGGAGGAGTAGAGAGACCGAGTGACGAGAGGGATGGAGCCATCACTATCAGGGACTCTGGAGGGTTTCGAATGGGATTGGAGGAAGGTTACGAAATCGTTTAGGGGAAGAGAGGCGTAGTGTGCGCCGTAGAAGGGGTTAGTATCGAGGTGTAGGACGGTTTTTCCGGCTGCTGAAGCGGCGGCGGCGATGATTGATTCAGGGAGACCTGTGCCGGTGATTATGAGGTCAAAAGTGGAAGGTTCAATGGGTGGATACGAGGTCGTTTCTTCCTCCATCGGCGATCCTCTATGCCAAAGGTAGAAGAAGAATGATAAATCCTCGCATCAATATTTGTTTGTAAAATTAATGTTTTATGAAAAATGGAATTGTTATTGATCTTCATCGATATTTTCATAAAATTATTTTAATCAAAGTATATAAATCCAAAATAATAAAAAGTAAATTATTATCAAACATACAAAATAAAATAATATTAAATTAAATTAAATTAATTTTATTAAAAAATATTTAGAAAAACAATAAATTATTAAATACTTATTAATATTTACTATGTTAAAAGATGAGAATTTTTGCTCGAAATTATTATTATTTGACACAAATGATCTCTTATGTTACACAAATAATGAAAATAAAATTTATATTACAAACATTAAAATTTATTAAAAAACAAAACAAAACCATCAATATTTTAAAATAAGAAGAAAAAAATTGTTCGTTAAAAATGATTTTAATTTGGGTAACATAAACATAAAAGAAATCGTGCGCACAAAATTAATTTACTTTTGTCATCACCTAGACTAAATTATTGATCCAAAATAATATAAAATTCAATTATATAATTCACGAACACATTGGATTTTATATTATCGATGACATATTTTGTATCATTTTATATTATAAGTTATATTTCTTTAGGAAATTATAAGTTACGATTTCATTAATTAATATAAAAAAGGTTAGGTTTTTTACTTGTTATTTAAAAAATAAGATAATTTTTTAAAAAAATAATTAAATGATGCGTGGTTTACTTAGGGCAATATCAAACACAACAGAAGCTAGGAGAAAGTATAAGTTCATATCTCAAACTCAAATCCTCTAGCTATGGAAACAAAAATAAACAAATCAGAATGACATTATGTTTACCCAGATAGCATCACACGAAGAAGATCCAACATTTCAAACCAACTTGTTTCATCAACTGGTAGGAATAACACATTAAGTTCACTAGCGTGATCTTGACGCAGATCGTTTCGCGTCGTCTGGTGTTGAAGGAAAGAGTTCCACATACCGAGATCCGATCAGCATCTTGTCCTTGGACATGGCTTTCTTAGCCTCTTCAGCAGAAGCAAACTCAACATAAGCTTCTCCAGTAGCTTTCCCATCAGAGCGGCACCCGATCTGAATCTTATCTTCGGCGACATTGAACTCTTCGAAAAAGTCCACGATTTCTGATTTTTTTACGGAGTAAGGGAGACCACGCATCTTCAAGATCTCCGTGTATTCCATGTTATCTTTATCTGGAGATCTCTTCCGTCGAGCTGGAGGTGAGGATCCACGTTTATCTACCCCACCATAAGCTCCTTCACTCACCTCAGCGGCTATGGCATTGTAATATTCCTGCTTTTTGCACCGAAACACTTCCACGTATCTTCTTCCCATGTTCTGTCGATCTCTCTGAAGAGCAAGTTCAGCCTGCATATTCCCAGCAAAGACCACGAACGATTCTCCAGAGAATCTACCATCCTTATTCACCAAGAAGACGTCCACAATGTCCATTCCAGCAAAGAACTTGAAAATGTCGACATCTGTGCAATTGAAGGGAAGACCCCTTAAACGAACAACTGGAAAAGGACCCGGCTGGAATCTGCTGCCATAGCCATACCTTTGATGGCTGTCTGAACTGCTTCTCACTGCGAAGTAGGGATTTGATTCCATCATTCTTGGTCTCTTTGATCCGATCTCGTACCCGTCCGAAACCCCCCCGCTCCCAAACATTGCCCTTCAATTATTCATACCCAAGGAAGGGAAAATCACCCCCCGCTCAACCTTGTTAATAAAGCCAATCCCAACCCATTTTTTCTCCTATAATCTAGTTTTACTAATTATATCTGAAGCATTTTAACCATATTTCATGGACTCAATGACAGATTAAATCACACATCATTTTAATGAAGGCCAAAGCAGTACATACATACAAAAAAATCCAGAAATAAATGATTACTCATGCTTTATCAAGAGTAACAGCTGCATAACTTGGTGCTTCACTCTCTGCAGTCAATCTAGGATCGCTATTCTAAAGAGGTTTTAATGACTTCAGAATTTCAGATAAGCGTAACAAGCATGTAAATACATCAGTAAGAATTTGCCATAGTTGAATCCCTTATTACCAACAAATAAATATTGAAATAATGAACAAATACATAAAAGATTTTTTCTTGGAAGATATGTCATTTCCAGTTTACAGGAAGTCCCAAGGCAAACATACTATCATTATTGAGACAAGAAATTTGTTTAGTACTTTGAAGCAAGCTAAAGCCCGAAACAATAAGCAGACCTCGTTTCTTATCAACATTAAGCAACTAAACTAAATAATTTTTTTTAGGTTGCTGAATTGAGAGCCACTGGATATGGAGATAGCTTAAATTCTAGATAATGAGCTCAAAATACCGAGGGGGTTGAGATCATCTGCCAAAGCTTTTGACAAAATGACAACCAATACAAAATATCCTAATTAGTTCACTCAATCCCACAAAGAACAACGAAATAGAAGGCAAATAGTAGGGAAAATGGTAAATATTCCATGATTCAATCAGAAAAAGAAACTTACACCCAACAATTTCCTATTTCTTTTAAAATAAACATAATTCGTATAAATCGATAAAAGGTACATATGGATGACAAACTTTTCAATTATTACCACAATGCAAAATTGTGATTACAGAATTGACAACCCTACTTGAGGTCCCAAGAAAAAGACAGGCAAACCTGGCTACTTCTAATACCATTCCCTAGGAACAGATTCACACTGAGTAATTTTGTACACTAGATAAGCCTAATTTCTAGGACAGGCAAAATAATCAGTTCACATAAGCATCTCCTTGAATCGATCATGGCTTAAGCCGAGATGTTTTCGCAAATCAAACACAAACAAGACAAAATAAAAGTAAAATTCTGAAAATTCCCCATATTCAAGAAATCGATATCCCTTCCAATTAACATATATTTAAAAAAAACACGCCAAAAAGGCTTAAAAACGAAAAATCACAGAACCAAATTCCGATTTCCAAAAACCAACAAAATAAGCATTTGTCAACTCGAAATGATTCGGAACGACGACAGTAAAAGCAAAAAAAGCTCGTTTAACATACCCTCTTTGTCCGTACATGGCTGCGCAGCCTAGGAGAATCTTAAAACGACGTCGTACACAGATTACGAAGACCCAAACGCAACAGAAGTGGAGACCGATGCGAGGAGAAGACGAGGAAACCCTAGCTAAATTATTATTATTATGAAATAGAGCAGACTAACAAAACCGGATAAAAATAATTGGGTTAATTAGGTTTCAGTACCTTCTGAAAACAAAATTTGGTTTTAATACCCGAGAAAATTATTTGAAAAATACCAAGAATATCCTTATAACCTATTTTGATTCTAATTGATCCCCGCACTCCCGAAAATGGTATCAGAGCTTAAGGTTAATTTATTTCAAACACAAAATTTATTGTTACAAAGAAACGAAATGTTTGAGGAGGAGAATTTCGAAAATTATGAATCCGAACTTAGGTTCGAGAAAAGTAATTTACAAGAATTATTCCAATATTTTGGAATATAAACAAGAGAATCTAACTACTGTTAGATATCAGAAAAAGAAAGGGAAGCATCAGCACCCTCAGGTAAACTTATGATTCAAACAAATAAGTTTCTGGAAATAGTTCCAGATTCCTCTAAGCTCTCTTTAGACCTTAGAGAAATCCAGAAAACAGTACAAAATTATGACAACATGCTATATTTTGTACCTCAACGAGTTGAGAAGATCCTTGAAAACCAGGAAGAAATTCTTGGAATATTAAAGGATATTCAAACAAGAATTCAGAAACTAGAACAACAACCAAGTTCTAGTAAAAGAACTTCAGGAGGATGGTTACCACCATCATTTGGTACTGAACCTTTGTTACATCAACAAGGAAAGGCCAGAGTGGTGTCCAAACCTTTGACTGAAGAAGAAAAGATGATCAATCTAATTAAGTCTGTCTCAGAAAAGAAATTAATCTGATGACAACTTTAGAAAGGATTGGTCTGGAGGATCTACAAGAACTTGCGGAATCTTTCGCAAATCTCAAAGTTGTAGATCTAAAGATGAACACAGCAGGAGGTGAAACACCTGCTATAACTTGGTCATCTTCACAAGAACCACGAACGAAAAGTGTGGGATCTCAAAATATACACATGAGAGAATCTCAAACTGATTTCCATACTGGTGGAGGTTCACACCCTGCGGGAACAAGTCCAAGGAGAAATCAAATTCCCTTGCACCAAACCCCATATGGGAAAACCGTTTTAGATCCTATACATCCTTACGGGGTTATGCTTAACCTTGATGTACTAGATTTCAAAAACAGAAAAGAACTCATAGACGATTGGACATCTGCTATGAGAATTGCAGCAGGAACACTTGATCTCAACAGAGAAGGATTCATTAAACTCCTAGAAATGAGCCTTATGGGATCAGTAAAAATTGCTTGGGACATGACTTCAGTGGAAACTAAAGAATCGGTCCTAGCCGGAGAATCTCTAAGCGAAATAGCAAGAAGAATGGCTACCCTATTTAAAGCACAATTTATAGGGGTAGACTATTTTAATAGTCAAGACACAGAGAAAAGGAAGAAATATACTCAAGCTCTGTATAGTCTTGAATTACATGACATCTGTTTAGTAGATGAATACATTATGTTATTCACTAAATATAGATGGAATTCAGGATGCAGCTTTTCTTCGCAAAAATGCCAAGTCCTTGGAGAGAAATGCTCATAAGGGAATATGTACCTGGAAATCCAGATACATTGGCACGAAGAGCTTCTTTTCTAAAAGGAAAATTGGCGGAATGGTGCCATTTGGCAGCATTACAAAAGAATTACAAACGATTAAGGGGTATTAACAAACGTACTCCTTTGTGTTGTAAGGAAAATGATCTTCCAACAATTATTGGAAGCAAACCANCGATTTGAGGACATTGCCTCAGATGAGAGTATATATGAAGAAGAAGAAGTTTTAAGTCAGGGAGAATCCGATGGAACTGAATCGGAATCTGACTGAAAACGAGGTGTTTCGACACGAAACACATGAGGATTTGTCTGGGTTCTTTAGCCAGACAACAATATCTAATAACATGGTTCAAAGAATCATGAAAGAAAATCCTAGTCTACAGAGATACCAAGGATTCTCTGCAGGACAGGTAGAAAAGTTCTTAGGAAATCTTGGCCTAAGAAACAGAAAGCATCATCTAATCTATAAAGTCTCCAGAAGGGAAATGGCAATCCCAATGGAACTTACGGGAAATAGAATGGAGATGCAATTAATTCCTTCTGAAGAAATAAAGGAGGAATTACAAAAACTCAAGATCGAAGTAGCAAGGACTATGTCCTGGATTCATATTGGAGCAATCCAAATTATGATAAAAGCTACTTTCAAAGAAGGTATTGATTCACCCATTGATATTGCTATATGCGATAAAAGAATGGGGAACCTTCAAGATTCAGTACTGGGAACTATCTCAGGAAATCTCTGTGCAGGAAAGATTGTAGGAGTTATCTATCCACGGATAGCTTACAACCTGGCAGATCGAGATTTTAGCCGAGCCTTGACATTACATCAAAATTTCAAGGAGAAAAGGCTAATGAAGGAAGGTAATAGACCATATTCTATTACCTATCAAATCTCATATGCTTTATCTAATACACATCATTCAGAGTTGTTTATTAGAAATGAGTTTATTGAGATACCAGAAATATTTGGAAAAGTTGCTCAGGCAATTTATCCAGAACGAGTTGAGTTTCCGGTAATACAGGAAACAGATATCCAAATACAAGACAAACCGATTCTACAAAGGAATCAAAGTCTTAGATTGGAATCAAGAAGACTATCTTTTCAAGGAGATAGGATTACAAGCTACAGATGGGGAAAAACCCCTGTTCAAGAAATCCAACATGAGCTAAAAAGTTTTTCAACAATAGGAAAGCTTAGATGCCCAGAAGGGTGGAAGGAAGTCGAAATAGTATTTGATATTACGAAACAAAGGAATCAATTTCCTTGTAATACCATCTACTATTTAGAACAACCTATGATAGGAACTTACCAAGGAATGATCCAAGTTGGAGAATTGGAAGTTCATATCACAGGAAGTCCAGGAAAAGAATCAGATCAACTGATTCTTGGACTAGAGTTTCTTGAGGAACATAAACCTTGGAAACGTCTAGAGTATGGAATGGAGTTTATGGCAGAAGATAAGATGTGGAAAATCCAATGACCACAAGTCCATTCTCCATATACGTTCCAGTCGGAATGTTATATGAACAATATAAGGCAGAATATTTTGCTGCTTATATTGATTCAGGTGCTGGTATTTGTACAGCAAAACGAGGAGTTTTTCCAACAAGTTTGGAAGAAGAATTACCAAAGATTGCTGGAAGAGATTTTTCCAGAAGAATCTTAATCTTATGTAAAGGGATTAAGATGACTGAAATAATGATTGGCGGTGCTGGGCAAACACCTTGGTATAAGGTGAAGACACCACCAATTTATTTTCATGATACAGGAGCTGACATTTTACTAGGAAACAATTTCCTACAAATGTTCAAATCCTATACTCAAGAAAATGAGACAAGAAAATTAGTGTTTACAACTCCTTGTAACCACAAAATCATAGTCCAGAGACTAAGAGAGGCATTTTACAGAAAATTGCCAATCCAGTTTCGCAGCAAGCGTGGTGATTCAGGACAACTTCTGAACCCAAAAATGAAAGATTCTAGAAGGTTTGGAGAAACAATGCTCCAGTTAAGAGCAGATAAAGAACTCCAACCAGAAGAGATAGAATGCCTTAAGATA
The DNA here is from genome assembly GCF_012295235.1 of Primulina huaijiensis. Taxonomy (NCBI): domain Eukaryota; kingdom Viridiplantae; phylum Streptophyta; class Magnoliopsida; order Lamiales; family Gesneriaceae; genus Primulina; species Primulina huaijiensis. The sequence continues at coordinate 26,800,738 of NC_133308.1, read as the reverse complement.
GCTCTACATAAAAATGAAGTAGAGTTTGAATCTAAGGTATCCCTGGAAGATGTCAAGAAGAGGATCAAGGAAAATTATAATGAAGATCCCTTGGCATGGTGGGACAGAAATCAACTCAAAGCTTGCCTTAAAATTAAGGAAGGCAAAGAGTATGAATTTGTCCGCTGCAAGCCTATCCCAATGAATATCATTGACCAAAGGGATATGCAGATTATAATCAAGGAACATTTGGACCTTGGATTAATCAAAGCAGGAATGTCACCATATAGTAGTCCAGGTTTTCTGGTAAGGAATCATGGTGAGATAAAACGAGGAAAACCCAGATTAGTTATTAATTATCAAGAAATTAATAAGATTCTGGAGTTTGATGGGTATTTTATACCTAGTAGAGAACATCTAATAAGTTGCATACGCAACGCCAAGATATTCTCTAAGTTCGACTGTAAGTCTGGATTTTACCAGATTAGGATGCAAGAAGAAAGTAAGAAATTCACAGCTTTCTCTACACCTCAGGGACATTATATTTGGGAAGTATTACCAATGGGATTGGCTAATTCACCCCAGATATTTCAAAGAAAAATGGATAATCTTTTTAAAGATTATTTTAAGTTTATGTTTGTTTATATTGATGATGTTTTAATAGCATCTAAAGATATGAATGAACATGTTAAGCATTTGGAGATTTTCTCCAATGTCTGTAAAAAAGAAGGACTGGTCTTATCTGAAAAGAAAGCAGTCATTGCAACAAGGAAGATTGAATTCCTCGGAATTGAAATCGATGAATCAGGAATTATTCTGCAAGAACACATAGTAGAAAAAGTGCAGAATTTTCCAGAAAGACTCAACGACAAGAAGCAACTTCAAAGTTTTTTAGGAGTTGTTAATTTTGCTGGGATGTTTATTAAAAACCTAGCAAAACACAGGAAAATCTTTAGTCCATTATTGAAAAAAGATGCTAGATTTATATGGACAGATGAACACACAAAAGGACTATGCCAATTAAAGAAGATTTGTAAGAATCTTCCAAAAATGGCTATTCCTCAAGATGAGGATAATCTGGTATTGTATACCGATGCCAGTGATCATTGGTGGGCATCAGTTCTTACTAAGCTCACACCAGAGGGAGAACAACCATGCAGATATTGTAGCGGTTTATTCTCAGATGCAGAAGCCATAAGATGGCATATCAACGAAAAGGAATTTTATGCAGTAAAAAGAGCTTTTGAAAAATGGCCATTATTTTTACTTGCAAAGAAATTCACTTTGAAAGTTGATAACACACAGGTGAAAGCGTTCTTAAGGAATAGAATTGAATCTAAACCTGAGAAGGCCAGATTATTAAGATGGCAGGCATTATGTCAAAATTATATTTTTGATATTATGATAATTAAATCTCATGAAAATATTCTTGCAGATTTTTTAACAAGAGATGGACAGCATTGACATTGATGCTATTATCAAGATGCAGAGGCATTTGAGGGAACACCTTGAAATGCTTCAAACCGAGTTCAACAAGTTGGCCGTAAACGCAGAAGTTGCGGGAAGGCTACAACAAGCCGATAAGAGAATTGTCTCTGATCGAATTACAGGATGTTTACAGGCATATACTCAGTTATGGTCTGTAATGCAAAGGCCTATCCTCCAAGGCATTGAGAAACCATTGGTTTCCCAAATGGAGAGTTTTCGAGTACAGGACTCTATACCTGTAGCGAGGGATTCAAATACCCTTTGCACAAGTGTTAAGTCGGGATCATCTATAGATGAGTCGGCTAAAACAAAAATTGAGACTCCAGATCCTTATCTCGAGTCCTCAAGTCAACCCTTCACCTCGGGGATTGAAGAGGGAGAGATCAACCTTAGGCCTCGTACTGACAAAGGCAAAACTAAGGTTGGTACTAATGAAAATGTAATTTCTCCATTTCAGGTTTACCAACAGAATTGGGAGAAATTAAACACAAGAATTGGCATCAACCCAGCTATGGTTCGAGTTGATATTGCAGGAAAATATCCTAGGGTATGGATGAAACAAAATTCATATCCAAAGGAGGTCAAAGCCTGGTATGAATTTGGGGCTCTTGCCTCAGTTTATACTACTTCGCCCAGCTTCCCGGAGATATCAGCATTACCAAAATGGATTCAGGAAGCTGTTCATGAGACTTGGGCAAATAATGATCATTTGTCCAGAGGAGATGTTTTGGAGCTATACTTTTTCAGTACAGCACCAGAACCAGCAGGAAAAGGCTGACACGAAGCCTTTCATTTTATCAAGCTAAGGAGGCCAGACATGAATTCTCAAAAATTTATAAAGGATCCTCCTACAAATGAAACCCCCTTAGTCTCTTCATTTAATGAAGATGATATGTCTACCAGGAGAGCATGGGGTATCTGGGTCTGTCTCACAGAGATGGACAAAGTCAAGTTTCCATTTAAGTTTTACCAAAATTCTTTAAATGGATCATTCCTGTTAAACACTATGACAGGAAAAACTACAAGCTTTGCAGAAGATCTATTCGAAAAGAAAAGAAATCTTCTATGGAACAGCAAGATGCCGGCAAGTAAAGAGACTCGCCGAAAGTTCTGTAATATGGCACACATAGGAAGATGGTCAGAAAACATCTGCCTTGAATGCCAGAATCAGAAAGAACCGGAATTCGGTAAAGGTTTCAAACCGAGATCTGATCGGAAACATTTTACCGAAGCAAGGACAAGTGGGGAAGGACCACATTCACATTTTCCTCGAGGATACAAAAAGCCGAAGATTCCTCGACAAAATTAAAGGGGAGATGTGACTAAACCCACTCACCAAAAAGAAAATCCACCATGTGAGTGGAAGGACAGGACCACCAATAATCGGTGGAAAAATGACAAAGAACATCGGATACCTTATCTTTAAAGATAAAGGAAATCCAATCAAAACAAGAAACTGGACCCAAAAATTTACAATATAAATACGGGTAATTTGGAACCAGTAAAACACACCAGAAAAATCAAAACTCAAAGATGTATCGAGTATATCTTAAAGTTTTGAAAAGAAGGATAAATTACAAGAGAAGTGAAGCTGCTGCTCTTAGATCAATAATTAAGATGTACAAAGAAAAGGGTGATGAGATAACAGCAAATCTATTCCAGACTCATCTCTATTGGTATCTCGGAGAATTAAAAGAAGATGAGAAGTTGATTGCTAGATTAATGNTGAAAGTTTTAAAAAGAAGAATCAAGTATAAGAGGAGTGAGGCTGCAGCTCTCAGAAAAATTATAAAGATGTATAAAGAAAAAGAAGACANTCTATAAATAATGCAGAAAGAAAGAAGTGAAGATCATCGAACATTTTCCTCATTTCTTTCAAAAACCAATTGTAATATCTTCTCTTTCTAGTTTATGTGTTTTCAAGTTTCGGCTACTATAAGTAGCTAAGCAAGTTCCTCCTCCTCTACAAGAGGTTTCAATGTAATAAAAGATGTTTGTGTTTGAATAAAGAGATCTTTTGCTCTTAGCCCCTCTCATGTATTATTTTCAAAATTTTATTTTATACCGTACACCTTAAGGTAGGAAACGAATTAAGGTTGTGCCAAGTGCTGCTGAAGGAATCTGCGTCTGTAAACCATCGGTTGCGATTGTGTGGTTGGACTGTGAGGAGCAGTTCGTAAAATACGGTGGATATAACCCGGTGGTACTCCGGTCAAAAAGGTATACGATTTAATTTATCTTACGGAAGCATGATGGGCCATTATTTAGAAAAGAAAAATCAATTATTTGAAAAAGGGTTTTGAGGGGTATTATGGGAAACTAGGTACTAAATCTAAACTTTGAAAGATTCTTGTACTGATACGTAAGTTGCCCAAAATAATTCAATTGGTGATCGAGCTGTAATTACATAAATGCCCTTGAAATTACCAAACTACACAATAGCATATTTGGTAGAAAGAATTCTCATCTAATTTTTTATACTTAAAATTAATATGACATTGAAATAATGAGAATGATCATTTTATCCAATTTGAATAGATTTAAAAAATATTTTTTTTTAAAATACTTCACGAGATAACGTGGGAAAGCTCCATCTAAACATAAAATCCGAGCCATTAATACTATTCAGTGCTAAGAGATGGGGTCAGGGTACCTAATCAAGAATCCAATACATGAAACTTTGGCACAGGATGATGGAAACCAATTAACAATTTTTCCTCGGTCTTCATGTCAGCTAATGATATCAGCCAAGTTCCCCTCTCTTCTTCATTTTAATGCAAGGATTTAGGGAGAATGGAGGGAAATAGAAATTTCAAGCCAGATCCAGTCCAATCTGCTAGTAGAAATTCAATAGTATATATTTGTGATGACTTGAGTATTTCTTTTTTGATTGTTCTCCCCGAGCATTGTTAAGAGTTGTATCTAGTCGTAGTAGATATTCCAAAAATATTATTGAAGTGGAAATCTCATATTTCCGATTTTTAACGTAAATGCAGAAGTTGGATTGTTGACTGTTATCGAAGTTGAACTATAATGTAATATTGACTGCTATGTTTATGAATACAGTTTGGATACATCTCTAGGATTAATTTAGACTATTTGTTATGACCGAGTAGGAAATTGTGGAACTTATAAATTATATACAACTGAACATAGCACGAAACACAACATATTTACACACGCACACTCACATGCACTCGCATGCACATGCATATTACCAATACCAGAAAACAACCGCTTGTATACAAAGTTTCTGCAACTAAAACTACCAAAGTTCGAGAATATCAAGAATTTGAGAGGCTCAGGAACCTCCCTTCTCGTTTTTCTCGTTTTCAGCGAACCGCAACACATCTCTGGCCATTGAATAAAATGATTGCGCAGTATCGTGCATCTCTGTAGTTTTAATGTTGATTCCCTGCCCAGAACAAATCGTTTTATGTTTTAGTTTAATTCAAGAATGCAAGACAAATGATTCAGAATGAAAATTAACTTCATGACTTGGTTTGGGAAGCCAACAACCACAGAGACGACTCAGCTCGGTTTTTATCAAATTTGGTTCGACAAACTAATCATAGCTACACAAGAAGAAACTCCGGGCCTGTAAAGAGGGGGATGTCATACCTGCAATTTCCTCATATTTTCGCCGAGCTTGGACCTAGCAATATTTGCAACGCTCGACTCCTTCATACAAACATACAAATAACTTTATCAGACATATGGCCAAGTTTCACTCTTCAAATTTTTGCAACTAAATGAAATAATAATTTTCCAGAGGGACTTAGGGAGGGAAAAAAACTGTTCAGGTGTAATTTGATCAGTGCAGCATGTCATCAAGTTAGATTTAAGCCTCACGAGGATTAATTATATTTGTCTTGGGCTTGTGGATTTATATACTCACACCAGAAGAAGAATAGCCATATTTTTTCTTTATTTGATCAATAGCACCGGTCTTCTCGTCTTGTAGCTCGTGCACGGGTACTTTCTCATTCTTAACCTTCGCATATTTCAACTTACCTGCAAAAGGAAAAAAAAAATAGTGCATGTGATGGCAATTTTTCATTTGTAATAATCTATTCTGGACTTACCTTTTATTGCCCAAAATTTGTTTGTAATATTCTGTTTATTCAATCCGGCAATAACTGGATATCCTTTTGGTTTCTCTTTCACGTCCTCAATGTCGATATCATCTTGAAAAAAAACAAGAATTGATAATTGGCAACCGGAAGAACACTCGAAAAATAATTTTGAAAGTAAAGAAACAAAAAATAAATACATGTTCCAGATTATGCCCGTCTCTTTTTCATTGTTTTTTATTTCACTTGTTCTTGCTCACTTATTATGGCGATTTTCACTTTTTTGATTGGATTTTCTTTTAAGTTTCTTAAAAAATAAGACATATACAAAAAGATGTTTAAAATTTGTCACAAAAATACCTATATCCAGCTCCACGTCTTCCTCACTCATAGTAACCTTTGTCTCAATTTCATTTTGAATTGCGAAGTTAGCTTTTGAAAATATCAATGATAGTTCTTCAATACTTCTTCTAGAATCACGGCTTTCCACCTCAAGCCCTGTCTTTGATTTTGTAGTGTTATTGTCTTTCACCAATGATCCAAATATACCCTATCAATCCAAATCAGTCAGAAAAAAATTTCCAAAAAATATCTACACACTACACATCTTTTAGACGAGCCCATTAACACCTTTTTCTTTTCCTTGAGGGGAGCCGAAGAGATACCGATGCACCCTTGGGCATGGACGAGGTCTTTGTTAAAAACTTGGGTGACGGAGTCCAGAAGCCTTGGATGGATGGAGTAGGCAACAATAGCATGCAAAATACAGGTAAAAATAAGCATAAACTCGCTCTGTTTTGCCCAATTGCATAGCATAAACAAAATAAATAGTGATTAGTTTAATTGTTTGTGGGCAAAGTTTGAAGAAGTCAGCAAGAAAAATTAGATCCAGAAAAAACATTTTTCTGAAAAAATGGTGTTTAGTTGGAATATTTTTTTCCAAAGACATTTAAAAATCTGAAAACCAAAAGCCAAAAATGTGGATTCTATGGTATCTGCTTCGCAGACTAAAAACAAACCCTTCTCTACTGTCCTGCCCAAACATAAAGCTGTTTTTATTTTTTTTTTAAATACTTAAAAAACCATCGTAAATATTTCTACACCCGAAATCTCATGTAAATCTTTTTTGATAGATCTTATTACCTGTAAGCCTCCTTGTGTAGCAAAGTTGACACAAAAAGTAGTTCTTGATTGCCATTGACCTGATTATACAAGGAGAATATAAAGCTTATCAGCTAACAGACCTTGTGAGATAACTTGGCAGAAAAGTGAAAAATGGAAACTTACAATAATGAGTTCACCATCCTGGGATGATGAAACTATAATGTCCGATGTTGAGGGTGACTTCAAGGTTGAAAATGCGAAGCCTCTAACTGAACTTTCCTTTGCAAGAGATAGTTCAGGCAGCGACCTGGAATTTTAAATCAACAGTGATAAGATGGTGACAAACAACAAGGTAAATTATGGGAGAGTGACATATTTTCTAGATGAAAACATATGCATTTTCGTGCTCGCCCCCAAGTCAAACTACTGATGCTTCCAGTTTAGATAGTCAAATAGATACCAGCATGTAAGGAATCATCACCTAATCTCAATTTTTCCACTGGTGAAAAGAAGCAAAAGTCCATCATCAGAAGATCCAAAAGTTGATGCCCAGAAACAAGAGGAATTGAACTTCTTTTTATAGAGTACTTTCCTGACACCCTGACACGAGATCATAAAAATGGAATGGAAAAAATCAGCTGGCTTTTTCTGCAAAGTTACAGTAACCTATACATGATAGTAGTGCTCATACCTGGACTACATGCGATAAGGAATATACATAAACCGCTTTTTCAGAACAAAGCAATACCAATGATTGCTTTGTAATGGTGTTGTTGGAATTGATGTTATCCGATATTCCTTGTACATCTGTCAAGAAGTATGGACGCTTACATTTTAGATATTTCAGTGTACAAGCTATGAGACACAAGCACCATCTTCCAAATCGCAAGAAAAAGAAAATCTAATAAGAAACGATACTCACCCAAAATCCGTGTATATAAAGCTCTAGATGGTTTCTTTGGACGAACCGAACTGGAGCTTAGTGTATTTCCCGAGTCACACTCGAGTGCCAAAACTGATGAATCTTTTGTTGCCACAAGCAAAATATTTTTTTCAAAACCATGGAAGCTGCAAGTCTCAAAATGTGTTGAAATGATCCCCTTTGAAAATTCACTGGCAATGAGTCTTTGATACAAGATGGTAGGCCCTTCCACATCAACCAACGAAACCTGTAGTTATAATACAGAAATAAATTAAGAATCTTTCTTGTAGGATGTTTGACTCCACAATAATAAAAAAACTGACTGAATTGAACAGGGAATTTAGACAAAAGAGAAAAGGAAATCTTACATATCCTTGGTCTGTCCCAACAGCAAGTTGTTTTAGATTTTTTGTCATGTTTATGGACAGTACGGCACCGTTAACCTTGACAAGTTTGATTCTGTTAATAATGTGGTTGCTTCCTTTCTTTGAAATTCCTGGTAACCGTCATAAATCTTTCAAAAATCCAAATGAAGCACCAAAGTTTTTGTTCTCGGAACATGATATTGATAGACCCGAATCCAACATCACAACTGAATTTGCTCAATTAGCAGTGAGAATATCTACAGTGACTGGTAATTTAATTTGATGCAAATTAGAGGGCAAATTTAGTACCTTGAAAAGATACAAAAGAGCTCTGTGGAGCAAATGTTTCAGATTTGAATACGTATATGCGAACCTGAATGAAAGATTAGCATTAAATGTTAGTACACTGTAGATCATAACATAGTTTATTGACAGGACTGTATTACCATTCCACTTTTATCTCCAGACACAAGAGTATGAGACTCGAAGTCAAAGTGCAATGCTGTCAATGCGCAGCCACTCACAGAAAAATTATCATCACTCTGCACAATCAAATCAAAATAAAACAGGATTGCTCCCAGGAAGAAAATACTCATTTTCATTGATCCATATACATGATCTACATGTTTCAACAGTAAAAGAACTGGAATCGATCGATGGATTTATCAAAACAAACAAGAGATGAAGCTAAATTACAAATACCTAAGTTGTCTCAAAACTTCTTCATTACCTGTTGAGTTATAGATGCTACTTGAAGGAAAAGAGGGCAAGATGCATCCCAGAAGTTAATTGTTCCATTATCATGTCCAGTTATAAACAGGTTTTTATCCCTGGTGAGTGGACTAAAAGTCATTGAATTTGAATTACTTCCGTCTTTTAGCTTTCTTTCAAATGGAAAAAGTGGCAAACTGTTTTTTGCCACAATACTGAATTCCTGCAGCACAATTATAATATATCAACAAATATTGACATTATGATTTTTCTCATATCAACATTATTATCATATTTGCCAAGGCCTATGCACATACCTCATCTGACGAATACGGCATGGATGGAATACATGTCATAAATTTTGATACAGTGATGCTTGAATCTCCATAAGGTAACTTTATCATTTGCTCCTTCGGAAGTGAAGGTGATGATTTGTTTTGGCACTGTACCAGGTACCTTTCAATCAAACAATCATCATAGGAGTAGATATGACTTGATTTCCCCAGCAAAAGAAGAGAATCATGTCTTTTATGTTCGATGGAGCTTGTAATAATCTCCAAGTCAACTAGAGACTCGGGGGGACTAAGCGTCAGTTTAATTGTGCGAGATTCAGTATGTTCATTTAGTAGAACTACCTGTAACATGACATTCTTACGCAAATTAGAAAAGTAAATCCATGCAGTAAAGTCCTTTCTCTATGGAATCTGGTCTGTGATACTTTTGTAAATTGATTATAGCTAACACCTGGAATTTTAGATATTTAAAATATTTTATTTTATATAACCAGAAAACATGGCGTCTCTATCCCAGTATTGCTAGAGAAAATATAGGCTGAATACGTTATCAAGTTCTTTATTTTCCAGTAGTAAAATGAGGTAAAAATTAAGACAATTCTAAAAAAAAAAATGACCGTTCGATTTCTAAGAACATAAACAGTGTGTTAAGGGCAATATGATACCTGTAAGTTGGTAGAAAAATTTTCGGACATTCCTAAAACGTATAGTCGACTTGATTTTCCATCTGCATCAATCCATTTTAACTTCGATATTGGAATTTTGTCCACTTTGTATCCAAGATTCAGCTTACAAACAGGTGTTATTTGACCACCACTTGTTTCATTTATTGATACTTGTTCGGTCTTAGAATCAGATGGGCATGGAACACTCCACAGGAGTATATCTCCATTGCTGTAACCAACAGCAACTTTAGTTCCAGTCATGGATACCCAACAAGCTGCCGTTACCTTCTTTGTTTCTTGATATAGAGATTGCAATGTGGTACTAACACTAGTAAAAATGACTGTACTTTCTTGAATCTCCCATAATGTAATAACTCCATCACAATGGATAATAAGTACCCTGAAATGATATGAAAGAAATATCGTATTGATTATTGAAATCATGCAACAAGATCTATGCTCCTTTCATAGAGATTAAGCCACAAGAAACAAATTCAACTTATTTTAGCTTAACGGTCATTAAGCATTTTTATAAAAGAGAAGCCTGAAAATTAAGGGAGATTATTTATGTGGTCGGAGATTACCTTTTAGTTTCTGCTGTAGGTTGGGGCAGTATATATTTTACAGCAATCTCACTTTCAACTTCATTGTTTTTGCCTGTATATGGATTGATCATCAGGTAACATGCAAAATGTTCAGAAAACAGTACACATAGTAAAACAAATGACTGCGTCAGACAAAGTATTTATTAAATAAATGGGAGAAAAATATGCGCTGTTCAATTTCAAGAGATAAAAATTCATAGAGTGCTCAACGGGATTCAATCCTACCACGAGAAGCTGAAAGAGGGATATGGTATATCATTTGTTCAATGTTCCGTTGCTCTTGATCGACCCTCAGGACTGATATATAACCAGCAGAATCTCCAACATACCTACAGAAAACAAGAAACGTATATAAAAAACATAGAACTTGATATATGTGTAAACTGAATCCTGACTGTGTTTGATGACATTACAGGTAAGGTGCATGCTGTATGGCATGAATTGAGGTGATTTCCTTTTCATACCGATGGACAGTGGACAAGCACTTGGTATCTATATCCCATACCTATAATGATTCTTTTAAAATATTAGATATAAGAAATAAATTACCTCAAGCCACATATGTTGATCAAGAGATATTTTACAATCAAATAAATGTAGTGGTAAGTCGACTAACTTGCCTCGATATGGTTATTGACATTTACATTCACAAGGACGCCTTGGTTCTCCATAAACTGTCAACAAATATTTTTACTTGACATCAGTAACCAACATTGAAAAGTGTGAAATTTTTAAGGATGCCTCATTCCCAGTACATGGAGCCGAAGCACTAAATCTTTCTTATAAGCATACACATCACATAAGTCGGAGGAAGATATGTGAATAGTTTACCAGCAAAATCTTGCTCGGTACTGTTTCTGGTGATTCCAGCAGAGCTTGTGATCCATCTTTGCCATATAATTTGATTCGTCCATCTCTGAGAGGAGGGTGGGTAAGATTATTATCTACTTAAAAGTTAAACCTTGTAGAGTTGACAAAACCTTCCTACAAAGTATATCAAAATTTTGAAGACTTCCTCAGTCAATTTCATCGTTTAAGGTGATGAGAAAGGATACTAGGGGTCATAGAAACCACCATAACAATTCCTTCATTTATTATGAAGAAAAACTTGACAACCAGTGAATGACTATGCGAAACAAAATTATGAATAACTTCCGTAAACATGGTATCGCTGCATGAATAACACAAAGACATTCTAGTATCTGGTAAGAAATACTGAATAAACTCTAAAGAAGAAATAGCAATATTATTTAGACCAAAATCTGAAACAGAAACTCACTTAGTTGCAAGAGCAAGGATTTGTCGAATCGAGTTATACTTCAGCAACAAAGATCCAGGTGGAATCCCATAATGGAAAACCAAGCGGGGGTCTACATCATCAGGTTTCAAAGTATCTGAAAGCCCCCCAGGCTGCAAAGACAATGTACTAAGGTTAGAAAAATAAAAATAAATAACCAAATTATTTGATGAATATTTCATTAAATCTTTCGACAAGTCTGAGAATTTGTTTTAAAACTTCACTCAAAAAATTTAAATTGAAATTTCCTACGTGCCTTCATAGGCTGCTTTTCTTTGTAGGATAAGTTACATAACTCTTCATAATTCTTTTATATATTCTGATGTTATTATGTTTGGCCAACATTATCCAAAATAATCATCTTCTTTTGAATCCAAATTTAAATTACGATCTCCAAAACTGTATAAAATATTTGCCCGGATGTTGACCTTGAGATGCTGATTGAAGCCATTCACTATTATTATTTAAACCTGTATTTTAGTTTCTTATGTATAAAGCTGTTCAAAACACGTTGAGTTGTTTATAACTCGGCCAACACCCCAACGAAATTGTATACGTATTCTCGCGTAAAAGATTATTAGCTTTAACAACGAACAACACAATTCAGTAATTTCAGAATTTAGGCCTATACATTTTTGTCAGCTCTGAAGCCAACATAATGCATATGTTTTTTATTAGGAAAAATTCTAAGTTGGATGAAGACATTTTTTTGAATGATGGAAGGTACAAATTTACAAGTTTCAGGACTTCATCCACTATGCATGTAAACTATGTGTGCCGCACTCCAAAAACTAATCAAAACATTTGATTCTCAATGGTTTTTATCATTTGAATACATGCTTGATTAGAAACCATCAGAAATATTTGTTTCCCTATTAAAATAGCCAACTCACAACTAACATTCCAAATGAAACTTTGGACTGTTCTATTTCTAAAGTAGGATAAAATGCACTTTATCCCTTAACTAAGCAATACTCTTTTGTTACCTCTTGTTTTCTTCGCTTGGTTCATACTTATAAAATCACATTCGAGCCATATAAGTATCGATTCTTACACTCAATCAAACTGCAAAAAAAAAAAAATATTTCTTCTTTTGCCAAAAAATAGGAAAAGTGATGAAAAAGGTTGTAAAACATCGTTTTGGAAAACTCATTCCCTATTGTCTATTTTCCCAAACAATTAATGAATAAGAAGCAATTTTAGGATAGATCTTTAACTAACATTAAAATTCTTTCTTTTTGGTGCTATCCTAAAATCTCTACTTACTGAAAAAATGTAAACAATATATTTCTTAACATCTTCCAAATTTAGCATATTTTCCAAATTCGTCATTTCTCATAAACTTAAATGCATTATATGGATTCATACAATATTTATCCTTAACTTTTTCCATACTTGATTTATTTCTTCATTCTTTTGTCTAAAAATAGTAATTTTTTTTAAAATAAAAGAGAAACTGCTGTTGCAACAACGCCCAACAAAATCCAGTGTTACTGCTTTCTACCATTTCCATACTAACTTTTTTTCTGATTTCAATGTAGCACTTTTAAAATATTACATTATATTCTCCTCATTGCCAAAAATACATGCTAATTTTCCAGGCTAATTGTCGTAAACTGCAATTAGCACAATCATCATACATAAAAAATTGTAAATCCGAATAGTCAGAAAAAAATTCAAACATACAGATGATCTTAGAGTAAAAATTTTCCGGGATGGAATCACTATTTTCAAAAGAAAAACAATATATAGATGTCAACCGCTCAACCGAAATTGTAACACTTGAAAAAGGGCAATTACAAATCCACTATATCCTAAGAATTTAACATGTAAGCCTCTATGCTTTTCCCAACTTCGATCACAAGAAAAAAGAAGGATTTTAACAGACAAAATAATAATTAAAAAAAACACACACACACACACACACACACAAAAACAAAGTATTGCAAAAGGCACGAAATTACAAATCAAGAACAGCATACTATACACCCACAAAGCAACAAGATTTTGGACTAATACAAAGACGGGTTCGGAGAAAAAGATAAGAGATTTAGGCAGAAACATGGATAACACACATTACCTTCTTCAAAGAAGCCTTTTCAACAAGTTTCTTGACGAAAATAGCCATGGACTTTAAAAGGGTCTGTCTCTCCTTCAGATCAGTAAAGTGTTACTAAAAATAGACAAACCCAAGAAAATAATCATAATAATGATAATAAAAAAAAACTATACAGTATTCGGTGAAGTAGAAGGAAAGCAAGGTGATGTTTCTTGGAGAGAATCGCCAATGGGTTGGTTTGCGGACACACCGATGAAATAAATAAATAAATAAACGAATGACACCAAAGAAAGAATCACAGGAATTGAATATAAATATCGTAACGGTTGGATTTAATTTGCTTGCAGTTAATCGGGAGTGGGGGCAGGTGACTTGGCCGGTGGGTATTTTTTATTATTTATTTGCTCCATTTTTTTGTTTGAATGCGTACACGTGTAAGTTGACAACGTTTGATCCCATAACTCGCAAGACACACGGCCTTTGTTTTTGTCGGGGTATGAGAGTGATTCTCGTCTCTCGATTACCATATCTTCTACCCATACCACCGACCGAATCAAATCCACTTGTCCAAACATAAATCATCCTTCTGCAGCTTTGTATGAAATTCACTCTCTTTCATTTTGAAGTACATTAACTATTTTTGTTGAGTAGAGTTATCAAATTATCGAGTTTGATCGTGATTTAAAAGATTTGAGATTATATCATTACGTCGACTATAAATTTTACTAAAATAATAAGCGTTCGATCATATCATCGACATCAAAATCAAAATCAAAATCATAGATTCGATTCATATTAATTAAAAATGATGCAATTACTGAGATAGTACAATAATCATATGTCTCTAAAAGACTAAAAGAGGTCAACTTTAAAAAGCATAAAGATTTTTAATCATACACTAAGTACACATGAACTATTGAAGTATCAATTAAATATTGATTGACAATCTATTTAAAATATTATTTTAAGAGTCATTAATATAGTTTATATAATTTATGAGCCCTTTTCATTGGATATTTTAATACAATAAAGATATTTTGAAATTAAAAAAATAGAATTTATAACTTTTTTGAGGGAATGTTGTATTAATTTTGAAAAAGTCAATCTTAAACTTTAGTTAAAGTAAGCACTTGTTTAGTTTTTATTGGAAGAATAAAAAAGGCCAAATAAATAAAGAATATAGTCTGCACCTCGCAAGCGGATCCATCTTACATATTACACGTACACAAATGTTTTAATTATTGGACTATGGTCGATGATTCATTTAACTAAAATAGTTCAACCATCAATATCAATACATAAAAAAATTAAAATTTAAAATTGAATAAATTTTTAAAAGTTATGCAAAGCATTACTAATAAGATGCAATTTCCTCCGACCTAGACGGAAATCCGATTCTTGACTCGCATGGAGAAGAGTATGAAGGAGATTTTTTACCGATTAAATAAATGGATAATATGGTATGTGTATTTTCGGGTTTAAGGATAGAGACGGATCATAAAAAAATCCCACTAATATCCGACCCGAATATCCGATTAAATTAATCTATATTAATATATATAATTTTTCGGTTATGATGTTAGTTATATATGCTTTTATTGAATGATATTGGTTGAAATGCGGAAAATTATTAGTATAAACTCGATGTTATTTTGGCAGAATGATGTTATGATAAATTATTTCTAATATTTTGGTATTTATTTTATAATGTTTAATTTGTTAATTTTTATATTTAATTTTTTCTTTATTATTTCAACATTTTAATAAATATATATAGTTTTCTCGAAATAATTAACATTTGAGAAAATATGATTATATGCGGTAACAATATATTTAGATAGAATATTAATATTTAATCCTCCGATGATTATGTATATATAGATGAAATTAAATACATGATAAAAATAAAAATAATATAATAAATGAAAAAGGAGAGAAAATGATGAATTCTACCCAAATTCCAACACATTGTCATTTCGGAGGAGGGCAAAATCGCCATTTAGGTACGTGAAAAAGACTGCGGCTCGTTCTCCCCTCGCTGGTTCAGAGAATGATCCTGGACATTATTATTGGGATGGAATCAGGTACATCACTCATCGTGCACCGAGCCAATCACGATCCACGAAATTGCTTGTACTCCTCCGTTTCGATTTGCGAAAGCTAATTGAAGGTATCTATTCTATGGTCCATTGACCATTGCTCCATTTTGCACTCTGTTCTGACCCCAGCTGCATCTTCGCGTCACGATCGTCATCATCATTTCCTTCATTCATTCATAATAACGAATTGAAAGAAACAGAGAAAGAGACGAATTTTGAGTTGCTTTTTGGTTTGTGGATTTCTGGTGCTGTGATTTTCAGCAATGGGTTGTCATGCTTAAAGCAATATTCTTCTCTTCTTTCCTTGACATTGTCATTCTTATGTCAACAACGTTCGACCTCTTAAAACTCGTATTTTTCTAGTCCTACTATCCATCCCATTTAGTTTTCCCGGAAATTTGATTGAAAGATTTGGCTTTCTCGCAATACTGAGATACTCGAGCTGTTTCTGGGAAGTCCGGAATCATGGGAACTTGCTAGATTATGCAAGGTTTGATTGGTCTGGATCAGAGCTTCTTTGTGCAAAGTCTCGAATGCATTTATGATGGTCCGGTTCTCTTGATAAGAAAGTTTCGGTTCTTAATCATGTTATTCGGGATCTTCGGGGTGCTTGGTTCTCTAGTGATCATTGTTTTTCACTTTTAATGTTTGCTCATTACGGTTTTTGGTGCTTGGATTTTAGCTTGACTGTTATCTGTTTGAAGTGTTTTTTTTTATTGTAAGTGGTTGAATAAAGAGCAATGTGAACGGTCAGATATTTAGGAGTTGCGTGCAGATTCATTCTTTGGTCTTCTTTGTGATCTTTCATCTACCCTTTAATTCTTATGGCAGAGATCCATTCAGTTAATCAGTTTTATTGGCAACGGCATGTTGCATTTGACCAAAGAAATCTCTCATATCGGAGAATTTCCTTTGGTAATCACAGCAAGAGTTGAAATGGCTTCAAGTTATTTAAAGTTTGCTAGAATGATTATTTGATGTAGAAAGTTTTGTGATTTATTTGTTCCATTTATTTATGAACACATTTCAGTTTTGATCAATCTGAATTACGTAGAATATTATTATTGAAACTGTCCGTTGTTGTTCAAGAACGTAGATTCCACGAGGGAATGGTGGCTTGTAATGCTCAATTTTTTATCATTTTGAATTGAGCCCATGATTTTATTTTGTTAGATTTCAAAACCTTTCTACATTTTGATCTCACGCCACTTGTTTCCCAATTCTTCAGGATTGGATTGTCTCGCAATCATAAATAATTTACGTTGATGATGCTAATGAGACCGCCATAGTGAAAAAAGTTGTTTTGACTAAGAGACGAGTTGATGGTAAGTGTCACCCCTTTCTTAGTGAATGTAAAAAAGATAAACAGAACAAGAGACTTGGTAAATTTTAATGCATTTCGTTTTATGCCTACCTAGTCTTGAATGCGAATGGAATGAGTAGCATTTTTTGTTTTGGAATGATGGCTTTGACTTTGTGTAAGTTTTGAAAATTTCGGATCAATTTTATCTAATTAGGATGATGAATCAGGGATACTAATTTGCATATACTCACTCAGTTGTTGCGGGCACCATGTTCCTTGAAAGGAAAAAAATCAAATATAAATTTGTCTTTTAAGAAAAGGCCATGAACTTTCACCAGTTGGAACTTTTTGCTTGCCTGAGTGTGCATCTATCGGTTCCCTGCATTTAGCAGTCAATGTATTTGAAACTGAGTAATGTTAGAAAACCTGCTGTAATCAACTAATTTTCCTATAGATTTCATTGAACTCTCTGAACTGTTCTATCTGGATGCTTTTAACCAATATCATGAAATTTTATGTCATCTCCTGTCGAATAAGTTGAATTAAAAAATTCAGTAAACAAAGTAATTGTGCCAGTGGGTACTATCAAAGAGATGACAGAGAGTAAGTGTGAGGTAAGACAAGTTCTCCCCAAACTCCTTCACATATGTTTTATAAATGATGAAGGGTTGGTTATTTATGCATTTTTCCTTCAGTAAGTAGGTGTAATAATATGATATTTAATCCTTTTTATGTGCTTGGTCTGAAAACTATATATCTTTGTTTGCATTTTCAGGCTTGGAAGCTCCTCGAAACATTTTGGAACTTCCATTGGAGACATCCAATGGGTTACGTGCTTTGAGAGATGATTTACAGGTGAGCAAGCATCGCTTTGTTTAGACTTTAATCATCTTTTGTGTAGCACTTAGTGTCAGTGTGTGTGTGTTGCTCAGGTAGTCTTTTACTTGATAATAACGATATTCAACTTTTTTGGCCCTGTTTCGTCTCTCTTAGACTTTGATGACAATTGACTCTTTTTTTCCTCTGGATGTTCCATTCTAGTTCCCGCTGCTAAATCGTAGCACAGACAATCTTTCTAATGCCAAAAAGATGCTGCTTATTTCTGTGTTTACTGTGATAACATTTGGTGTTCACTGCACGTATGCAGTATTCTTATCACATGACAAAGGAATCATCTAGCAAGAAATGCTTTCCGGTAAAGACAGCTACGAGTGAAGAGATTTCTACAAGGCCAAACACCTACCAAAATTTCCCGAGTGTTGTGGCTCGCCTAATGGGAGTTGAGATATTACCTTTAAATTTAAAATCAGTGGCACAACTGGGTGAAATAAAAGATGAACCCCCGGCAGGCTAGTTGTTAGACAAGGAACGACCAGAAAAGGGCTCGAATATCTCTCAACAGCTGGTGTTTGGTTCTGGTGGCCACTATAGAGACAACTACTCTGATATGTGCATCAATCGCGGACAGGTGAACAAGTATAAGACCCGAGAGCATCCTCAAGAGGAAGAACTGCAGAAGTTTAAGAAAGAATTCGAAGCATGGCAAGTAGCAAGGTTTAAAGAATGTTCGAAGGTTGTAGAATTTAGCAGCAATCCAACCCAGTTGATCACACAAGCGGGCCTTAACAGAGAGAAGATTATTTGCTATGCTAACTCTAGGAGAACCTCAACTTGTGAGAAGATGGACAAACCTAAGGATTTTGCAGGTCTAGTAGGTCCACATGAAACACTTACTTTACAGAGCTGCAAAAAGAAAAACAAATATTACTCATCTGATGAGAAGAATTCTCTATGTTCAAATGCAATGACAAGAACACACTTTAGTGGCTCTCAACGGATGAATTCTGATAGGTTACTTGACATGGCTTCGGCATCTGCCAAGATTGTTATTCTGAGACCTGGTCTTGCCCCAATGGGTCTTGACGAAGGTTCATGGAATAGCGCTCCTTGCACTAGTCAATATAGGCTAGTGTAGAAGACTTTCTTGAAGAGGTGAAGGAAAGGCTGAAGATCGAGTTGCAAGGTAAAAGTTGTGAAAGTAGCATAACTGCTACAAGAGGTGGAATTGAGACTCTTTATTGGGAAAAACTTTCTGAATCAAGAGAAACATATCAGAATTTAGCTCGGGAAGTAAGGGAAAATGTGATGAAAGATTTGAGGATGGATTTGAGAAGGTCAGAGTCTACAAAATCATACGGAAAAGAAATTCGGTTTAATGGAACCGGTTATCCTGAGCTCATTAGCAGAGATACAAGGATATTCTTTGCAGAGAGGTTGGGAAATGGTCTGAAAGGAAAAACAAATCAAGAAATTCCAATGGCTGACTGCTTTAGATCAAGATTATTGATATCAGATAATAATAAGGGCAAATCTGGATGCTCAAGGTACCCTAACAAGTTTACTAATGAACAAGAAAAGCCAAATAGGTCTTTCATATGGGAACTTGGAGGTAGTAAAATGTACCAAAAAGAACTGTCTCCTCAAAGCCTGATGCGATCTATGTCTGCCCCAGTATCTGGAACGCCATTCGGAAAACTCCTTCTTGAAGATCGCCATGTCTTAACTGGAGTCCAAATAAGAAGGAAGCATGAAATTATTGATAAAGTCGCAATGAAACCAAGAAATTGAAAAAGGAAACATTCGACATCAAGGAAAAGGTTTCGACACTTACAGGGAAACTGTTTCCTCACAGGAGAGTTAAGTCAACAGAGGAACCACATCAAAATAAAAACCACCTCTTAAGAGATATAACGAGCAGACCAACTGTGTTGATGAGTTCCTTTGAGACAAATGTGAGTGGTGTCATCTTTAAATTTCAACTTTATGCATTTCTGAAAATTTAGATGAATTTTTCATACAGGAGTTAACTTGGCTCTTCTGTATTTTTTTTTTCTTTTATTTGATGTAGGAGAATTCAACTGAAGTGCCACCAAGCCCTGCATCTGTGTACAGCTGTAGTCACGACGAGTTCTGGACGCAAATGGATAACTCAAGCCCATCATCATTCTCAGGTGTACATAAACTGGAAGATCGTGATATGTCTTGCGTATTCAGGGAAATAAACTCAAATTTGAATGGTCAGTTTATGGATATCAAACTGTTTTTTCTCATATTTAACACGAGCTTTCGGTTTTCGACTGATTTTCTGGATATCTTTACCTTTGTCTATTGTATGAAATTGAGAAAATAAATTGGCATTCCAAGTAAGTCCGAAGATCAAAGTCGGTAACCAATATTGGAATGATATTCAGAGTCAAATAACTATAACTAAAATGCTTTGCAGGTTATGAAATTATGATAATGAAAAACTCTAATTCTCTTGATTCCCCGTGGTCTTCTTAACTTCAGTTTAGTCTCACTGATAAATTGAATTTGTTTTATATTAGGAAAATTAAAGCAAGCAACACAACTAGATTGTGAGATCCACATATTGCATTTTTTTTCCTGTTATATTTTACAAAGCGCTTCAGCTGGTGTTTTTTGTTTTTTGTTTCGGATAATTCAGAGTGGCGGAAAAAACTGAACCAACTTGAATATACTGATCCAGAGGAGGATATAAATGAACAGCAGCCAAGTGAAGTAGAAGTGGACATAGAGAATCAAGATGAAGCCTACATCAAAGAGTTGCTAGTTGTGGCAGGTTTGTATGGATGGTTCGTACAATCGTTCTTTGTTGAAATGGGACCCACTGGGTAAGCCTATTAGCAATCATGTCTTTGAAGAAGTTGAAGATTCTTATAGAACAACTAAGGTTGATGATATTAGTTCAAAATATCATGGAGGAAAACTAAATCACAATATGATTCTTGACTTGTTAAATGAAGTACTGCCAAACATACTAAGGCCACCCTTAAACCAGTCGAAAGATATAGAAAAGGCATTTGGTTATGTACATAAGCCTCCATTAGGAAAGAAGCTTCTGTCTCACGTTTGGGAATTTATCCGGCTTTACGTGAACCCGCCATCCGATAAATCATATCATGCTCTTGATAGTCTGCTAACCCGAGATTGGAAGTTGAGTACATGGTCCCATTTGATCGATGATGATATAAACTCTATTGGTCGAGATATTGAATCTCAGATCATGAAAGAACTGATCCAAGAAATGGTCGAGGATATCGACCAATGACTTCATTAAAAAATTGAATTTGTACCGGTTCCCTAGTTATCTTCATTCCTTACAGATTGGATTGTTAGGAGATAAGATTGGATAATGGTGGAACATTAGTAGGATCGACGAAGAAATCTTGCGCTGATAAGGGATTTTCGCAAGAAATTGTTTCTAATAAAGAGGGATTTTAGCATCATTCAGTTGATATGGATTCGACCATGGTGTTCATGACATCGTCAATCGAAAACAAAAATTGAAACTAATTTTTGTTTTTGGTTCCAAAATGGGAATTGCAACCGTGGACTTTGTTATGGTTTTGATTCCTAAAAAATAAGAAACTGGAAATGAGCTATAAGAATGTTAAATTTTAATGCTATGATCTTGTTTTAACTTTGAGTGGATCTTTTGTGAGATGATCTCACGAATCTTTATCTGTGAGACGGGTCAACCCTATCGATATTCACAATAAAAAGTAATACTCTTAGCATAAAAAGTAATATTTTTTCATGGATGACCCAAATAAGAGATCTGTCTCACAAAATACGATCTCTGATATCATCTCACACAAATTTTTGTTTTTTCTTTCAAAGATTGAGATGAAAAATCTTCCTGAATCTGTTTCAGAATTTTTGTATTTATTAAATTGACTTGGAGATCGGAAAATATTTTTTAAAAGATATTATTAATTTATATAGTATTCGGACAAACCCATACATACGGCCACACGAAAAGAAAGAGAATATCGGCGGTAATTGCGGACAGCACACATGACTGTCTGTCTTTATATTATAATCTTCAACCATTTTGCTTTACTTTCTCGTTACCTTTTCTGACCCACTTCTCCTGTCTTTTTATTTACCGAATTCACACACACAACATTGTAAATATTTGAACAATGGAGTGGGAAAAACCGCCGCCACCGCCGCAACAGGGAGAGGATTTCAACGGCGGAGGCGGGGGGATATTTGTGAAGGTCATGACTGATGAGCAAATGGAAGACCTACGCAAGCAGATTGCAGTTTACGCCACGATTTGCGAACAGCTCGTTGAATTGCACAAATCCCTCACTTCCCAGAACGATCTCGCAGGTATCGAACTGAATTTGTACAGTTGTATCTCTTGCCTGATTGTTAAATTTATCATTTGAATGTAATGTTCGGTGCGTCTATGGCTATTAAATATCAAAGAACATAGGCCTCGAGGCTTGCGTTTCAATCCAGTGAAATGGCCTGAAATGATATGCTAAAATCAAGAGAAATTGACATCATATATAACACAATATGTATTTTATACTTTATCAAATAATATAAAACAAATATTCTTAGTTTATAAGGGATAACGAATGTTTGTCATCTTGTGGATTTAATCTCTACATTGAAAGCTAGTTGAGAAGTGGCATTGCGCACTTGGGTTGGTTTGGTGGACTGGTTTCATTGAACGACTGCGCCTTAACTTGTGTATTGGGACGGATGTAGAGCATAGACAAGCTTTGAGTCGAGGCGCATATTGTGGGCTTTTAACTTAATTTGTCTTTGGAAAAGAAAACAAAAGATTAGTTAATTAACTGATCCGGAATTATAATTAGGTTGGATTTGTTTGTCACTTTGTTGCATCGATCGATGAGTTCTTGTCGATTTTCCTTTGAAATATATAGGCTAGTAGGTAATGCGTGTGCTTCTGATTTCGTACTGTGCTTGTTTGTAATAGTTTCAATCTTCTGGAATTTAAGTGTTGGTGTTACCTTTTCACTCTTTTTTCTTGCTAGTTTTCTTATTTCATTGGTGCTCTCTGTTTATACAGTTCTCTGCATATTTTAAAACTTGTTGGATAACTTCAAAATTGGTGCATCATAGTTGTCTAGTTAAATGTAAATTCATCACTCTGTGGGGCTAGTATTTATTAGCACTGGTGATTTAGTTATTTAGTAAAATATAGAGATTTTTTGGGGGTCTTTTTATGTTATTTCGAACTTTTATTTGACTCCTATAGTTGGAGTTTTGATAGGCCAAATGGTGGAGCCAGTGCTAGCCAGCGGGTGCCACCATTCCAGAATCGAAATTTTCTGACGTACTTTAGCTCTCTTTATTTGATAAAATCTTTAAGGTTTTACTTTTGCCCTCCAAAGATAAAATCCTGACTCCGCTGGCTCTAAATAGTAACATGTGTTGGTACTTTTTTACAGTAAAACTTAGATGTGAATTGTGATCATAGGAAACAACCACCGCAGAATGTCGAGTTCTGGTTATATCTACTGCCTGGCTGTTGCTTCATAGTATTCTTTATTTTCTAATGAGTAAATAAAAGCGATAAGATGCACATCCACTTGACCAGTTGATCAGACAAATGACCATTAATGTTGACGAATTTTGTGTTATTGCATCAGGAGTGAGGTATGGAAACCCATATTGCGACCCCTTGATAACATCTGGAGCCCATAAAATCACTGGCAGACAACGTTGGACCCCGACACCTATGCAGCTTCAGTATCTAGAGCACTTATTTGATCAAGGAAATGGTACTCCAAGCAAGCAGAAGATCAAAGAAATAACCACGGAGTTGGCACAACACGGGCAGATTTCTGAAACAAATGTCTATAATTGGTTTCAAAATAGACGTGCTCGGTCAAAAAGGAAGCAACAGGCTGCACCAACAGCAAACAACGTTGACTCGGAAGTCGAGACAGAGGTTGAGTCACCCAATGAGAAGACTAAGAAGCCAGAGGAATCCCAGCCTCCACGCATTTTATGTTCGAGGACTGAGGATCTATGCTTTCAAAGTTCTCAGGGTACTTCTGCAATTCATACACTGGATTCACATGTCAGTAAATCTGAAACGATGCTGCCACCTGAAAGTAGCTCGACTCTCGGTGGTAGTTTTGGGCAAACATGCTTTTATGGAAATATGTTACCGAATTCAAGTACGTACTTTTCTACATTTCTGCTCGCCTGCTCCTGCAATAGGAGAAACAGTTTTCCACGTTTTAAAATGCCATTTCTGACAAGTAAACTCGTGGCAATCTTTATGTTCCATTCTTTTAACGGTGGATCGTATTAGGTGGCTCTTACCAACCTATGTTTTTAGGTCTAAAAAATTTGAGTAATTTCTTCCAAGTATATCTAAGAGTAGATTTTGGCCAAGCACTACCTTTCTGATACAGGGCATTTGAAATAAAAAAACATAGCAAAAAAGTTCATTATCATGCGTGCACGTGTATCATATATGTTTTGAGCAGATATTTCTTAGATCATAGCTACTCGCCTTTGAGTACTTATGTACTTTGTTCAAGCACTTACTTTTTGGCATGAAATTTACTTCACACAGGAATCGACAGCTTGATAGGAAAGATGGAACTTCCGGGAAACTATGATCCTTACATACACCAAGATGACTTCATGGCTTGACAACCACATGCATTTCTTTGCTACATTCAAATTCGAGTCGACCCCAAAGGTTGATTAATACTTGGTCTTCATGTAAATATCCAACCAAAGCTGCAAATGATATTCGAATCTGCTGTGATACTTCTACTCGGTATTGTTTAGGAGATTAGTTTGTTTCTGAACATCCCTCGTCCACGCTCCCGATCTTGTTGTTTAGTAAACCGTGTTCACACATCTTCGTGTTTTTTTTCCGGTCTTTATATTACTTCTCGTCGAACATCTTTGATTTTCAGGTGTCGTAATGCGTTCATAAGAACGTTATTATAACAGTGCTTACTAGAGTCACCATTTTAGCATATCTAGATACAGTAACACGAAGTGTTGCCTCGTTGATTGCATATACATTTCTGTTTGTAGACTATGGAAAAGCGGAAAACTTATTATGTCTGGTTTTGTTCCATTTTTTAAAATCCATTTTGCTGTCTTTAAAATTAAAAAAATATTAATATCACTATCTTATTATCATTTTCTTTTAAAAAATAATTTCCACATCGCAAAAAAAATATATCAATTAATTTGTTATATTTTAAATCCATTTATTTTGTCTGATAATCTCACACATTAACTAATCTGATTCTCTGTAACTCTAACATTATTTATGACTTCATTTAAATTTTTCATACACGTAAATTAATTACGTCATTAACCAGAAAATTTTAAATTTTGTAATAATAAAAGCATATGAAAAACGACAAAACTCGTCGGCATAACTATACTAGCTATTTATATTAAAGTTAAACTTATACTAACCAAATTTTTAGTATGCTGTAAATTTTTTTCATAATTTCAAAAATATTCTTCATCCACTCAATTCCATATTTTACAAATCTTTTTCCATTCTATCTCTTCTCTCTTATGATTTCAATTTCAAAGGTTGAAAAAAAATCATTTCTCTCTATTTTTTTTTTTTTTGAATCACACGGGTACGAGTATGCAGAAGTTGAATGTTTTTAATGTGTTATTACAGTGTTGGGCAACTCTCGACGATTTTCTGGATAGTTCAGACTATTTGAGGTTATATAGGTTGGAAATTTAAAGTAAATTTAAATATTGAATAAAAATTATGTCTCATGAACGTGGGAGTGTTTTTTGACTCTCCACATTCTTGAGTTAATTGAAGAGTTTTGACTCTTCATATTCTTGAGTTAATGGGAAGATTAATTGAGTTAATTAATCTTACATGACTCTTGGTGTGCATTTTGGGGCTTATAAATAGTGGAGTTCATTTCCTCATTTCAAGTGCATGAAAATTTTTTCTCTTTCAAGCATTTTCTTGCATTTCATATTGTTAGCTTTCCATTTGGCCTCCGTTAAATCTCGGTGATAAAGTAAAAATACGTTTTCAGTTCGCCGTAGTAGTGTCTCGTGCTGAGTCACTGCTGGTTGTTCCGTTGTATCCTGGGAAACAGACGTCCAAGACGATCGTCGAAGCACATACAGGAGGGGACGAATCTGTTTTAAGGAAACTATATATGCTACAGGCCTCGGTTTGGTTTTGATTTCTTTTACACGATAGTCATAATGTAAACATCACACTTGTTTCGGTTATTGCTTTATCTCTACAAGTTCGTTTCTACGCTATTGTTGTTAGCAATTTTTCTAACAATATATACATCGTATTGATCGCTCTATGTCCTATGCACCTATTTTTATTGTTGTTGTCTGGATTTTATTAATTGAGTGTCAAGTCGATTATGATTTATGATAAGATGAGTTATGATCATAGTCTGTGTGGCTTTGGATTCATGTAGACGATGCTCGCACCAATGGGATTGTTATACTGAGTTGAGCGTATATTGGTAATTTTAGTCTTTTTCCGAAGTGAGATGTGACATCAATGCAGCGTTAATGTGTCTTTGATGTCTGTAGTGTCACATCAACATTCTCAATGAAAAATAACTAAAATTGTAAAAACAATAAAAAGATAAAAGACTAAAACTACAAGTTGATAATATAGAAAACTAAAATCACGTTGAAACAATGTATCAAACCACAAAAAAAGTTTAATACGATAGTTTGCAATATATGAAAAAGGCAATTAATTTATTATCAAATTACTATAATTAATTTTAATCTCCAATTAAATTAATTTATTAAATAGCCTTTTTGTTTCGTCAAAACCATTTTTTCTTTATTCACTATCAATCTCTCCATAGCAAATTCCCTGTTTTATTATCTCAATAATTTCGTACCAAATGATGAGCCTTGAATTAGGTCGATCCTATTTCTTACACAAATAATGTTTACTTATTGTTTATATTACCATTTTTATTCCCGTCACATCGTTGAATATATCGCCTCCAATTAATTGCTATAATTTTTATTTTCTGAATGTTTATCTATTTGACCTGATTATTATTATGATTTCTCCTATAATTTTGAAGTTTTTTGAATTATGAATGATTTGAAGTCGAAATTTTTTTAGAATAGAAAAAACGTATTTTAAGATTTTTGAATTATATTATGCAAAATGTTTAGTACATATTGTGTTAAACGTGTGCAGCTTGATCTGATTGACTAAGTAAATCGTAAAAGAATGACGTTAGATCTTCACATGTAATATTAAATCTGCTGATATTAGTGATGGTAGAGACATGGTAAGACTGATCTATAAGGAATATAAGACAACACTAGCAGATACACACATACCTCTCCGGACTCATGAACATAATAGTCCGACTGATTAGTACTAAAGTAAGTGTTATCTGCATTGCCATAACTATAAAAAAATAATTTACATCTTGACTTATAATTATAGATTTTGATCCAGTGATAAATACTTGATCCTAATAATAAAGAAAATAATTTTAAAAAATATGACTTTGAAAGAGTTAGAATAATAATTAATTCCCAATTATCTTATTATATATTGGATTTGATCTCACATGTTATAATTAGGGGTATTTTTTTAAAACTTTGGTCAATTATTTTTGTAAGAAAATGACATGTCTACGTGCATTTATTATATTAAATTGTTAAAAATAGCTTTCGACGCATTATCGATTATATTCTATATTTATTTATGTGAGGAAAAAAAAAAGACTACACGTCGATTTGTCATAAATAAATTGTCTGATTTTGAAGACTTTCTTGATAAATGATTGGTTAACGCATGATTAATCTCAAGCATATTTAACTCTTACGATTGTTTGGCTTATAAATATTTGGTTCTTTCAAAGCATTTTACCATATATTTTTTTAGATTTGTGGTTGAGATATTCGAATTAAAATCACTTTCATTTTTTTACCGATGTCACTCAATCTATTTATCTTGTGTGACTTGTTACTTTCTTCACTTTTTTATGAACATCTCCGCAAAATTTAATGGTCACGAGTCAATTTTGTGAGACGAATTTCCGACCCTACCTATGAAACTATTTATTTTTATGTCTAAAGTATTATTTTTCACTTTAAAAATATCATGTTTTGTCAATATGTTATCAAGAAATATTATGTAATATATATTGATTTGAATTAAAAATTATTGNTATTGGTGATATTGTTGCATGGTAAATCTATTCGTCATATATACACGACATAAGAATTCGAAATAAAACTAAATATAACTTTGAAAATTGATGCAAATAAGATTTGACAGAAAGGTTAAATTCGATTTGTTCTCACACACATGATATGGAAGAATCCACATATAGTAGATAAATTAAACACGTGAAACAATAATTGATAGACTTCTCTCTCTTATAATGCAATATTTAATACAAATAATCAAACATAAGTGGGCAACTTGCAAGATGTAAAACTGCAATTGGTCCAGACAATTTTTCGATTGCAATTTTGGTCCCAAAATTAAATGACAAATATTATTATGTTATAATTGTGTTGTCCACATTGAAGATAGTTTGGGACAATAGGATAGAAAACTATGTGGCCATTAATTTGTGTTCTTATTATTATTTTTTTTTTAAAAAAAGAAGAAGACATGATCAATATGTCCCTCCTACATGAATTCGAGAACCAGGAGAGTAGATAAGATTTGTGTTGGTGTTATGCAATGTGGTATCTGAGATTTTAAGGATCTGAGTTACGAGTAAAAAAATCGAATTTCTCAAAAAAATGTGTTGTGTTCGCGAAACTTTTTAAAAATTTCGCAAATGTCCTTCATAATGTAGAGTAGGTTTCTTGTGAGATGGTCTCACGAATCATTATCTGTGAGACGGGTCAACCCTAGCGATATTCACAATTAAAAGTAATACTCTTAGCATAAAAAGTAATATTTTTTCATGGATGACTCAAATAAAAAGTCCGTCTTACAAAATACGACCCGTGAGACCGTCTCACATAAGTTTTTGTCCACAATGTAATAACCCGGTTTCACATTATTTATTTTAATCGAAATTTATTTTTGACCTATTTGAAAAAAAAAATAATTTGATTGATTAAGCCTTGAAATTAGAAAATAATATACATGACTTTATTGTTATTGCCAACCACACACGGATCTTCCAATAATTCGAGACAGGTCACATGGCGTTATCCTTGAATTATTGCGAGAGTTATAAAATGACATATAGCAATCAATATTGACACATAAAATATGATATTTCTAATATTTTCACGTATATTCTAACGAAAAATAATTATAAGAAATCAATTTAATTTAGAATGATAATTTTTTAAAAAAAATTATTGTTTTAAGATAAATTAATTAAATTTACAGAATATCAAAAGAAAAATAACAAAAAATTAAATGTATTGAATATTTAAACTAATAAAATTCTAGAAGAAAACGGAAAGAATAAATTAAAAATTAACTTATAACTTGTTTGTTGAGAATTTTCATATATTAATTGTTATATTTTGCATTAGTGGGGTGCAAGCAACCACCCATCCCCTTGGCAATTCGTTTCTGTGTGAAAGATTGTCATATTTTCAATGGTCACATGGCAAATAATTTGATTAGGGTGATTAAGGAAAATTCGAGTTTAAATGTTTTATTAATTTGAAGTTAAAATACTACGATCTAAAAAAAATAAAAAGAGTGTGACAAATAACAATAATTAAAAAAATTTCTTGATAATATGATTGGTCTTCACACTATGTAAAATTAATTTCCTATGATATACAACCCAATGATATTTTTATCAAACAAGTCTCGTTTGCACGAATTATTAAAAATTAAATATATTAAAAATATGTATATACAAAATGCAAGAAAATATTTTTTTAAAAAAAAAACAACAATAAATTTTTTTGACCCCTTATCGTACTTGAGATATATATTTTTTAAAATAGATTAATCGAATAATTATTTTGTAATTTATTGTATTTTGTTTGTTATAATGTTCGGTATATTTAATTTTTAATAATTCGTGTAAACTAGATTTATTTGAGCAGGGGTCCCTAGTAATCAAATGGGGAACGTGTACGCATCTATTTATTGGACTAAAATTAACACCATTCTTCACATAATCACAGAGAGAGAGGGAGATATAGAGAGAGGGAGAGAGTCCGTCAACTATAATTGCGCAGGTTTCTTCCTCAATTCTCATCGGTCAGTTTATATTGTAAGTTCTTTTTTGTTCATTTCTGCGACCCATCAATCCAACAGTAATTTGAATTGTCAAAAAATCAACTTAATTGCATCAATCCAATAGTATATGTGCGTGTGTATGTGTGTGTGTGGTGAAATAGTTTTTTGGATTGATGATCTTTTGTGACTTCGTTTTTTTACCCGTGAAATTATCATATACGAAAAACGTAAGGAGCAGACCATGAACAAAAAGCAGACTGCATGGATATATAGTCCCAATAGTGCTACAATGGTACAAGACGTATGTGTGTGTGTGTGTGTGTGTGTATATATATATGTATATATTTGATGTTTTGTATGTTCACTGTGTATATTTATGTGAGTATCGATGACACTTATCTATTGGATGTATAGATATTTTATGTCTCGTCACATCCAATTGCTGAATGTCATCTCATCTGTGTTTCGGTTTACAACATATATAAGGCAAAAACTTGTGTGAGACGATCTCACGGGTCGTATTTTGTGAGACGGATATCTTATTTAGATTGAAAAAATATTACTTTTTATACTAAAATTATTATTTTTTATTGTGAATATCGGTAGGATTGACCCGTCTCACAAATAAAGATTCGTAAGATTGTCTATATATATATATATTGTTTTGGGAGTTATAAAAAAGTTTTTACGTATGAAGATAAATTTCTGTTAATAAAATAAATATGAAATTAATTAAAACAAGGAAAATGATAGATTTATTTTATTGTAATAAATTTTTCTTCCTAATTAAAGAATAAAAAAGTATGTTTAATAGAGAAAACTACAAATATACAAGTATTAGTCGAATTTAACAAAATGCCTTTTCACCAGAAGTTGGCCATATTTCGGAAACATGAGAGAGACAGAGCTCAATGATGGAAATTAAAATTTCTATTCCACTTTGTCACATTTCTAACTACGAAAATACATATAACAATTCACCCTTAATTTTCATTGTTTGACAAGTAATACATGTTGTATGATTGAAATACATATTTGTTTCTGATGGTCTTATAGATTTATATTAGTGAGACGGTCGATACATATTTAAGTGGTCAGAAAAAATAATATTGTCTAACGCATCAGATTGGATTGTCTTATTTGTGAACTAACTTTTAGAGAACATATATTAAAATTAGATTTTTATACTTTAAGCTACATAAAATTTATTTTAAAATAAATATATAAATATATCCAATTTGTGGCAGTTGCCATGTAACATCAGGTTTGCGGGCCCAAAAAAATCGACACATGTAATAATGTTCATTATTATATTTAAAATACAATAGTTACTGATTAAATAATCGACTTCCCCCGGTAGAAAGAGTATTTAAATTTATTTTAAATTCCGAAAAGTGGTCGTGAGTACAAGTGAAGTTTATATCAATCAAAATAAAAAAATTAAAAAATATTCATTGAAGTCAAACCATTTAAATTTAAGTATTTAACCAACTTTTGATATGTTGGTGAATTTTTTATATATAATTTTGATAATTTTATTTTTATAATTTCGATTTCATATTTTACAAATTTTTTACATATTATCTTTTATCTCATATCATTTTGATTTTAAAAATTGACACTTTTAATTTTTTTTTTAAAAACATTTCTTTCTTTTTTCTTTTGGATATGTCAAGGCGTGTTTAATATATATTACACATATACTTATGTCCTTTTACAAATTACGAGCAACATCTATGGTCCCAGGTCCGGCTATGGTCTGAGGACAATGTTTGGTTATCATTATTTTGGAGACATTGACGTTCTTCTACATATTCATATATCGAGAATTAAAGATATTTTATAAATATTAAAATCTATCTGAAATAAAATAAATGGAAATGACGAGATTCTCTCTTATTTTAAAATATCGAGTGTTGTTTTTCTTCGGTTTTTTATTTGTTTTTGTTTATATTATTTTAATGTGTGTAATACATATTTATTTTTTCTATGTAAGATAATATCATAATCAAATAACAATATTTAACAGTGTTAGCTTTGGCCGAAAAAAGATTAAAATAAGAAAAAATGCTGGATGAAAAACAAATATTGATAAATTATAAAATTAAAATCCAAAACATGCTAATTACTATATTAAAAATATAATTTTCTTTATTGATTGTGGGATGATTCAATACTTTTTAATTAATAATATATAATACATGCACTCAATTATCAATACTTGCGCAATTGTACATATGTTGCGTGCTTATATGTTTTTTTTTTTAAAATTTCATCGATTTTTGTTTCAATTCGTGGAATGAAAAATTTTGCAATTTGTTGTGCAATAAAATAGTGTATGCATTGATATTATAAAATAGGGGCATGATCATTATTTGAGTATAATAATTGTATATATTGGGTAGATAAATCGAAACGTGACGTTTGAGTTGTTGTATAGTTTAAAATAGTTCATAAATTATTTTT
This sequence comes from Primulina huaijiensis, assembly GCF_012295235.1. Taxonomy (NCBI): domain Eukaryota; kingdom Viridiplantae; phylum Streptophyta; class Magnoliopsida; order Lamiales; family Gesneriaceae; genus Primulina; species Primulina huaijiensis. The sequence goes on along the minus strand of NC_133308.1, from coordinate 26,768,267 downwards.
TTGTAAAACGACAAATGTTTGATAATATTATAATTTATTATCGAAATTCATATGGGTAGTTTTGACAACTTTGGTCATACCAACTTTGGCTCGTGTGATTTTTTTCTCTCTTTTCTTGTTTCTTCACAGGCCAAATTTGGAGTAGCATGCAGAAAAAGTGAAGGCTGAGAAATAACGAAGATTAAAAAAATATAAATTAAATAAATATTACACGGATATATATATATACATATATACATGATTTAAAAAATAATAACACAATATATATATATTAAAGCCGAAATGGGATTTTGGTCTTTGTTCAAGGTGGCATCGATGCCGATAGTACAGGTTCTCCTAATAAGCATATTGGGAGCTTTCATGGCTACCGATTATCTAAATCTTCTCAAATCCGATGCCCGAAGATCCCTCAACAAAGTAAGTTAAATCGAATTTTCTTAATTTTAATATATAAAATTTATTTATTATTATTAATTTTATATCAGTTATCGTTAACTTTTAGCTGAAATAATCAAGGTAGGAGCTAACGTACATTATGGTCTGTTAATTCAGTTATTTTCCGAAACCGACTTTCTTTTTCACGAAGCCGAATCGGGAAAAAAAATCAAGAAAATTAGAAAAACTGAATTAATTTATTTTTGAAAATATAAACTATAGCCAATATTTTCTAATCATAGAATAAATAATGAAACTAGAAATAGATAGTAATAGTGAAGAAATATGTAGCTGGTGTCTGGTAATAATGATGTAACTCTAATATTTCTAATTGTATCGCCAAAATCGAAGTTATAATCAGTTTTCCATAAAATAAAAACCCAAAATTTGTATTAACTGCCAAATTTTTGAACCAAAATATATATATTTCAAGAATTTCAAATAAATAAAAGGTGGCATAATTTTAAAAATAACCATAATTATAATAATAAGGTATCGCCTCCACCGGTACATCCAATACAAATTGAATATGATGGCCCACATAAAAATATTGAAATATATTTTAGACAAAGTCAGTCGTTACGGATTATTTGATATTTAAAAAAAAAAAGAGAGCGAAATAATCTATTTTTAATAAAATGAAAATAAATTTTTGAATTATCCGAGCCAAAATTTTGAACCAAAATATAAATTTTCAATTAAGTTAGAAGAGGAAATGAACAATACTTAGGAGGAGTTCAAAATATGAAAAATATTATGTGTCACGTGAACATAAAAAAAATTGTCATATATGTTTGTTTATTTGCGGTTTTGATTATTTTTATAATCATCGAATTTCGATCTCGATAATGTATTTTGATTTTTGGCATGTTTAGTCATTGTTCATTTAGAGTATTGATATGACATTTCACACTTCAACATTATCGAAAAAAAGACTAAAACTTAAATTTGACAATATATATGACAAAAAATCACAAAGAATTTTGAAAAAAGGATTTTTCCATTTAATTACTTATTTTTGTTAATCTTCTATAATAAATAAGTAGATAGTGTTCGTGGTCTTCACTCCATCGCTGGCGTTTGCATGCCTGGCAAAGACTGTCCGCGTTGAAGACATCATCTCATGGTACGCATAATAAAAACATACTTCATTTGCATATTAAATAATTTCAAATATTAAAATGAAATATAGTTTTTTTTATTTAACATAAATTCCCTTGTGTATATTTTTTTGGTAAAAAAAATCTAATTATTGACAAATCTGAGGAAAATTATATGTAATTATCCCATTTTTTTAAGCATATATTAGTGTATTGCTTTATATTTATATGTTGGTATTTCACACATATATATGTTGAAATCAATAATTCAATTTTTTTCCTAGTCAATATAGTTCTTATCCAATTGGCTGATTAATAATAATTAGTTGAATAAAATTTGGTGATGATTTATATAGGTGGTTTATGCCTGTTAACATCGGGATAACCTTCTTGCTTGGAGCAACGCTGGCATGGATCGCATCCAAAATAATCAAACCAGAACCTCATATACAAAACCTCGTCATGGCCATGTGTTCAGCGGGTATGTGTATCTTCTATCTAGACTTGTCAAATGGGTATAATCGAGTCGAGCCCGAGTATCAAACTACTTTTAGCTCGACCAGAAAAAAATTGAAATATTCGAACTCGAGCTCGACTCAAACCGAGTATTAATTTTCGAGCGCGAGCTAGAAAAACTCGATTTCAATTTTTTTTATATTTTAAATAAGTATATATATTTTCTAGTAGTTCGCGAGCTACTTGACCGGACTTACAAACTACTCGAGCTCGAGCTACTCGAACTTGACTCGTGAGTAGCTCGACTCGTTTGCAGCCCTAGGCCCGCCTTTAAATGAGTTGAGAATATTTCAACTCAACCCACTTAGATTTGTTGCGGATTGGGCCAATCTGATAAGCCCAACTCATATTTACAGCTCTACGTATATCTACCCATCTTTTAAGTCGTGCGTTCAATACTTAATGTGGTTAATTATCAAATTGAATTTCGCAAAAAGTATGATTCATGTGAGACGGTCTCCGTGAGACGAGTCGACCTGGCCTATATCTGTATTGAAAAGTAATAATTTGACATAAAAAGTAATATTTTTGTAGGTCGAGTTGGAGATCCGTCTCACAAAACTGACCATTGTGACGGTTTTATTGGAGTTTTATTATTTCGCAAAATAGACATGAAGTCATCGAATTTTCATCCAAACTCAAGAATCGACCAAATAAAAAATTTCGTATTTTGATAGGTAACCGAATTAATCAAAATTTAGGGAACAATTTAAATTTTAAAAGATTTGAAGCAATTAATCTCAAATTCATTTGACTGCTTGGATGCTTCGATTAACTTTTGTTGGGGGTGAATTTTAAATATTTCATCTTGCTTAAGCCATGTAAATGAAATGTTAATTATGATGAATTTAAAATACACCAAAAACGAGTCATTTCAAACATATCTTTCAAATATCTCCCAAGTCAAATAATCCATTCCTAATCAAATCATGTCATTCAATCTCAATTTTAGTGAAAAGGTAATATAATTTTTTTTTATAAGAAGCTTAACTAGGACTGGGAAAATATACCGAAATATCGAAATACCGTACCGAAAAAATACCGAAATTACCGAAAAAATCAATATACCGAAAATTTACCGAAATTTTCGGTATCGGTATCGGTATCGGTAAGTAAATATTTTTTTTTTCGGTATTTCGGTATATACCGAAATACCGAAAATAAATTTTTTTTTAATTTTTTTTAAATTTAAGTTCGGGTATACCGACATTTTTTCGGTATACCGACATTTTTTCGGTGTCGGTATGGTATCCGGTATGAATTTTTTAATATCGAAAATTCGGTATACCGAACATTCGGTATACCGAATTTCCGGTATCGGTATCGGTATGGATTTTTCCATACCGATATTTACGGTACGGTATACGGTACCGTGGTTCGGTACGGTATACCGTACCGTACCCACCCCTAAGCCTAACCCAACCCCAATTGATTATAATAACCCTATTAAAAAAATTGCAGCTCATTTCGAAAAAAATCAGTTAGTTTGATTTATTTTGTTTTTATAATATAATAAAATAATTGAAACCTAACTTAATACACCGAGATAATGAGATTTTTATAGAGAGTTGATCATTTGTGAAACAGTTTCACAAATATATATATACGTGAGATGGCTCGACCTAGCTAGTTTATATATGCAATGAAAAATAATACTTTTGATATAAAAAATAATTTTATGGGTCAGTTTGGTTTAGATATTTGTTTTACAAAATTGATCCGTAACGCGGTTTCACAAGAATTTTTGTGATTTATAAAATAAAAATAAAGTGATGAATTGACTGCACCGCAATGCCAAACTGATTTGGTTCGGTTGATTATTTCAATTTAAACAAAATACTTCTTACCCATATTTATTTTATTTACATTATTTTTCATGTACGATAAATATTTATATTAAAAATAAATATATAACTAAATCGTTTTTATTTTTATTTAATTTGTTAAAATACCATCTTATGTTTTAGCTTTGAAATAAAATCTACATATTTTTGTGGATATCCATATTTTTAAAGTTTTTTAAGGTCGTGTGTTTTAGCTATATATATATATATATATGTAATAAAAGTGGTAATTTTAATAGGAAACTTGGGAAACATTCTGCTGATAATCATCCCAGCAATATGCAACGAGAGTGGCAGTCCCTTTGGAGATCAGACTGTTTGCTACAATATTGGACTCTCATACGTTACTTTCTCATTGTCGGTATNTATATAATTAATTATTTTTGTTCAAGTTCATGAGCCAAAAAATTACAAATTTATATTTTCAGGGAAAATTAGCAAAAAAAATATACTCGAATTGGCTTGTTTCAAGTAGATTATGATTATCTAGGTAGTCGAAGTTTGATTTTAGTGCAAGAAGTATGTATTTTACTATTTTTTGCACTTTTTAGTTCTTTTTCTGTTTGAATTTAGACATGTCACGAGAAACTATTGATATATTCGACACTATATAAGCACTCTATAAAATTTATTGTATTAAGACAAAATTTTTATTGCTTAAATGATCGATTTTTCCATATGTTCATGAAAGCAAAAACTTGTGACCATATCTCGCGAGCTGATTTTATGAACCGAATTGTAATTGTGAATAATTGAAATTATAACCTGCAGATTGGTGGGTTCTACATTTGGACCTATGCTTATTATTTAATAAAAAGCGCCAGCATAAAATACAAAGAAATGCATAGAGAGGATCAAGATTTGTTCGAGCCCAACAAGGATTTAGAGGGTGATGAAATCACTCCTCTTTTACATGATGCATCCTCCACTCAACCTGAGACAATCAAACCAATTGTAAGTCATCTTTGCTTATATATTTATTCAAAATACGCTTATTACTTTTTTACGATAGTTTCAGCAAAAACTGTTGCCTAATATAACGACAGTTACTCTATACGTCGTTTCGAAATGCTTTATTTCATAAAAAGATGCTATAAATAAATTATATCATGTCTAAGACGTTCACTTTTGGTGAAGATTGAACCCAAGCAAAATTCAAACTCATGGAACCAGATATTGGGATTTCTCCATCAGATATGGGAGGAGGTGATGTCGCCTCCCGTTGTTGCTGCGGTGGGTTGATTTTTCACAAAACACACACATATATATAAGCTGTGAATCAAGATTAAAAATAACAACCAGATATTGATTAATTTTCAGATATTGGGATTCATATTTGGGACAGTAACATTTCTTCGACACCTTATTGTTGGTGATGCTGCACCACTCAGGGTTGTCTACGATTCCGTTAAATTACTCGGGTAAGTTAACTAATGGGTGATTTTCGTTCATCTTATCTATATTTTATGTGTTTGACACTCATCTATCCCGACATGTAATAATTTTTACACTTGATAAACGTGACAAGTGTCAAATATATAAAGTATATATGAGAGTTGAATGCAGAAAACCCGTTAATTAATTATCAATTGTTGCTCATGCGTAGCTAGTAATTGGCGTGCTTTCGCTAAACTTAATGCATGATGCTTGTTCTACATTCCGTGAATAATTTCGTAGGGATGGAACGATTCCGTGCATCACCCTTATATTAGGAGGCAACCTAACACAAGGTACAATTTTCTTCGTGTAGATTGCTATACTTTTAAATTCAGTTTACCAATATCGTGTGCATGAATTGATGTAGGGTTAAAGAGGGCAAGTGTGAAGCCATCACTTATAGTTGCAGTTATTTGTGTGAGATACATAATACTTCCTATAATCGGGATTGGCGTTGTTCTTGGAGCTGCGAAATTAGGGTTCCTCCCCGCTGATCCTCTCTTTAGCTTTATCCTTATGATTCAATTCACTCTTCCACCAGCAATGAATATCGGTACGCTTCGTTTCTCTAAAGGTTTACTCCAACACGTATCATATTAAAGCACAAAGTTCATAAGTAGATCTCCGGAGGGCGAAAATAAATATAAGTATGCTTCTTAAAGAGTAGGGATGGCAATGGGGCGAGGTGGGGGCATGTTTGCCATCCCCATACCCGTCCCGATCCTCGCTTTTTCGGGTTCGGGGATCAACTTCACATTTCCGTCCCCATCTCCGTTTCAAAAATATTAATATGACAAGACGACGACTGATTCAGAGATTTTTTTCAAACCAAAACTTATTATTATTAGTGATAATATTAATATTAATATTAATAATATTATTACTATTTTAAAAAATAATATTATTAATATATTTTTAATACTAATAATACTATTATTTTATTATTGATATTATTTTCGGGGCGGGTTCGGGGATGGGGATAGTAATCTCATAACTGTCCCGAACTACATCGGGGATTTAGAAAAATCCCCGAATCCAAACCCGAACCCGAAAAAATCGGAGATCCCCCATCCTCGTTTCGGGTTTTTCCCGTGGAGAAAGTTGTCATCCCTGTTAAAGAGGCAGAACCACTCCCAAAGGCTGAGGCTGGCTCGGCTCCAGCTCAGGCTTTAAAATTTTTTAATTGTTTAGACCATACTAGATTTTTTATTTAGCCCAATATTTGGTCGCAATTCATTTTCTGAAATATGTTTGTGTAGACTTGGTCACCTATTTTCTGAAATATATTTGTGTGATTTGCGTTGTTTGATTTATAAAATTTCTATTCAAAAAATTTGCGAAACCAGATGAAACGCATCTCCTTCATATCATTTTTCCATTTAGGTTTTTTCTCGCTGGCTCCAAAAGTTCAATTTTTATTTGGATTTTTGTCTCTTTAAATTAGATTTTGTTGTTTTTTAACTGCTTGATTTTATTGATGTGTGCAGTTGTGGGTTTCTTGAAAATAATTATGAAGTTGACTTTTTGATATTTTTTGAAATGATTTCACTTAGTTTCTGTAATTTTCTATGTCGTTTTTGCATTTTTTTTCATTGGAAAGATGTGTTTTTAAAAGGGATTCATTTGTAGAGTTTTAAAATTTGCTGGTTTCATTTAGAAAATGGAATTTTTTTTTATTATTTTTTTTTTTTGCATTTTAAGGTTCCTTCATTTCTTTTATCTGAAATCAAGTGTCTTTTGAGTGGTTTACGTGTAACTAAAATTTTAGTTACCGTTACATGTTTTTATTATGATATAGTTTGAGTTTATTGGAGGTGAATAAACTCGTTGATGGTATGAGATGCCTATAAATAGCAGCGATTGAGGTTTCTAAGCACACACTATATAAGAAAATTTTACACCATTTATAGAGTGTGTCAAGTGCTTAGAAGACTTCAATCGGAAGAAAATCAGAGAAATTAAAAATTTTCAATGGTCGGAGGTAACGCTCGATTTAATATACGTAGAAACAAGATTTTGAGAAAAATATCTAACGTTTGGTATCAAACTCTTAATAAACGGTTGAACATCAAATTGTGCGGAAACGGTCCGATGAATTCTTGGACTACTTTATACTCCAATAATGAAATGTAAACAAGATAAGTAAATGAAGTAAGGAAGTAAATAAGTGATGTTTATGAAAGTTTGGAGACTCAAGTTCATACATAACCCCTTCTTCCACTTAAGGAAGTGTTTCATTATAAGACTTTTGTTTTACAAAATTTGTAACAATCAACTCCAAATTTAGACTTATCTAATTCCTAATTTGAAATTACTAGTAACTCAAATGGTTGAGACACGCAGTCTAACAACCAATACAACAAGTAAATAAGTGAATTCTCACATTCAAAGTGTCGAACAACTCTTCAAACATTCTATACAGAAATGGTCAAGTGGTTTGACAGAGGCCCTTGATGGTCTTTGAAGATCTGATAAATGTTCATGGATGTGAGAGCTGATGAGTATTAGTGAATAATAATTAGGAGTGCTATGAAATCTTTTTAGAGAATGTAAGCTTGAATGTGTGTTTTTGTGAATTTCTCTATTTTCAACTCTTACATCCTCTATTTATAGTAATTGTTGAATTTTCTCGTTCAACGATAACTTGTACTTTTTCCCGACAATATGGACATGTCACCATCAGTCATTGTAACTACCATTTAACGCTCATTAATATCCTTCAAGATTTTGCGACTTTAGTGCATATTTTATCAAAAAGCTTGTCAGACTACATACTTTCTCTCATTCGAGATTTGATATGATCTTTTTGTAATCTTTCGTCTGTATTGTTGACTTGCAATATTCTTATGGAAAACCTAAAATCCAACCATTTACAGTGATGTTGGGAATTAATGTCTGAACTTTGTGCACTGCTTTAAATGTTTATGACCAATCAACTGGAGTAAAATAAATACAGAGGTTAGATGGATCAACATTATGAGACCGCTTGAACGTAGCCTTGAGATCAGTTGAACGTTTATCTACTGAATCTTAAGTAGAACGATCGAGTGTTTGTAGTATAAAACAAACAGTAGTTTGATCTAACACAATAAGTTATTATTATTCATAATCAAAACCAAGAGATCTAACAGTTTTGCAAGTGTTCATTGATTTTAAATTAGTTTCTTTTTTATTGTGTTTTTAATTTTAAAATATTTAATTTAATTTTTTCCCGATCAGTTAGCAAGTTTAATTTTTTTTTCTACGCCCATGTTGTATGTATGTATATATGTTCCAAGATCTTTTAACAAACAAAAAGGTGTATGAGCTAAGTACATCCTCTCTCGTGTATCTTACCTTTTATGTGATAAAAAAAAGTCCAACTAAAAATGCGCATAATATTGCAGGTACAATGACACAACTCTTTGAAGTAGCACAAGAAGAGAGTTCCATCCTATATCTTTGGACTTATATTGCTGCAACCTTTGCCCTCACCGGATGGTCTACTGTTTTCATGTGGATCTTGTCGTCGTGAACATCCCTTCATTTTGAATCATAATTAAACAAATGCTCAATCGATCCGTCGCGTTTCCAGGATGTGACTAGAAAAATATATTTCAATTGTTCGTTTTTGTGCTATGCATATCTTATATTATTTGATTTTTTTGGTTTATTTATGTGTGATATGTGAATAGAAAAATATAATTCAATTTTTTGTTTTTGTGCTATGCATATATTTTATTATTTGATTTTTTTTTTTTTGCTTTATTTATGTGTAAATTTACCTTTCCAGAACAATATGTTGTGTTGCTGCTTTATGCGGATAACCTTATTTACAAAAACTATGGATATTGTTTTTCTTTAGTTCTGATTATTATGTTGTAGTTTTTAAAAAAATTCAAGATATTGGCTTCCTGTGGTGTCAATGTTGAACATAACTAATTTATGTATATTGTTGTTTTTCAATAATTTTTGTCTTTGTTCCAATACAACAATAATTGACTTAGAGGTCTATATATAGGGATGACAATGGGTAGGTATGGGTCGGATTTCATACCTCCATCTCCATACCCATTTATTAAATTCATCCCCATACCCATCCCCATATCCATCGGGTATTGAATTTCATCCTTATCCCCATACCCATCGGATTATCGGATACCCATACCCTACCCAAATACTCAATTATCATATACAATTGAATTTTTTCAAATTAAATTGTTTCAATGAAGTTATGAATATTTAAAAAATTATTTAAATGAACAATAAGAAAAATTATTCACGCTTTATAATAAGTGTGTGTATATATATAATATATATAATATACAAAGCATCGTTTTCTTTAATTTTCAAATTTATGATTATATGTATTGAAAACTCCGAAAATCGGTGAATTGACTGATGAATCTTTAATATAAATAAATATAATTACTATATATATACATATATACATACATATATACATTTATATATATTAATTTAAACGGGTATTCGGGTCGGGTGTGGGTCGGATTATATCAAACCCGCCTCCATACTCGAACCCGAAAATACCCATACCCGATTACCCAATTATTTAATCGGGTCTAAAAATCCCTCCATACCCTCTTCTAGTCTGGTCGGGTATCGGATCCTCCAACAGGTTCGGAGAAAATTGTCATCCCTATCTATATATCATGCTCTGAGACCACATGGACGTTGTTTAAAAATCACACAATCGTAAAGCAAAAGTTTCGTGTGCAATTCTTGTCAAAACCAATCTATAATATAACTAAAATCCTTGTCTTTACAATTCAATAAAAATCAAACGTAAAAACAAGGTAATAACATAAATAACATAGTAATTTTTTATCAAATATGGTTTCTTCATTATACCTAAAGTATTATTGACGTCATAAACATAAACATACATCAATCACTGAAATTCATCTATTTTCCATGGTTAATTGACGTCAGTCTCCTATATAGTAATTCTCTAATGGACAAAGATGCAATACAATTATAATCCCACCGTACAGGGTCATAAATTTATCATAGTCGGAAATCTTTCACAATTTTAGTTGAATCATAACAATACTAAAATCATAATTTTCTTAAATCATGACATGAAACGAATAATTCATGCTCAAACAATTCTTTAAAAAAGGGAATCAGTTCGTATACCAAATGTAGTTTTTAAACATAATCATAGTTAATTTACTTGAGTCAAACCAGAAGAAACTTTTTGGATAGCTTAAACGTACATCTGAAAGCTACCTAACTTTGCTTCTTGAAAATGACCAACATCCAATAAGTCTGACACATATGAGATGAGCCCGTATGACGAATAAAAAAGTGTATCTCGTTTTAGCTTGATACACAGAGGTCGCCAAAAGAGTAAAAAAAAGAGAGGATGATGTGACTTTTTTCGGATTTGCATGTATACAAAATTCAATCAATCTGCAGAAGCGTCTGCGACATATTGAACCGTCGGATTGCTTTGAAGATCATTTGAAGTAGTTTCTAGACAATGAATAGAAGCTATTTTGATTCTTGTATAGAATCTATACAGTCTTCTTGCAAAGGTTGTTCGCAGAATCAAATCATTGGATTGAGCTGAATTTTTTACAACATATACATAATGTCGTGTGGTATATTATGAATTATGAAAATTGAATTCAGAGCTTTGTGGTGTAGTAATATGATTTCTTACATGATTTGCTCTTTTACAATGAAGTGGAAGCTGAAGGGCTGTTATTATTCTCGAATTTATGGTTGTAAATGACTTTAATAAACTATGAATTGGCTGCATAATAATTATTTAATAAGTCATTAAATCAGTTATTCAATACGTTGTTTCATGGTTTAACCTACATCAAATTTTGCCTGTTTGATTTTATGGTCTTGCTCACTCTCTTGCATGGCTCAAATTAAAAAAATATGTATAATTTATGTTCTCATTTTTGGGTCTTCACACTACGAACCTGGGCAAAGGAAAAATTTTTCTCTTGGTTTTCATTCTTAAAAAAAAAAATTAAAAATACATATACAATAGTACATTCGTCAATAGTAATCAATATAAATCAATATTTTAAAAGGTAAATTATTGGTATTAATAAGTAAAAATTAATTATATGGAATGTATATCATTTTGTCATTTCCATCGCAAAATAATACATAAGATGTTAACATTTAATTCAAAATTAATTGATTGAAAAAAACATAAGTATTTTAATTAAAATCATAAAAGAAAATCTCTCTATGATTTTATCCATCCAATTTGAAAATATGCAATAACCTAAAACTCAATAATTTTAAGGTAATAAGTCTGTTGCTCATATTATAAAGTATTCAAGGTAAATTAGTGATGGTCTGAGAAACTATGGACCTATTCCACCGTAATTTGGAATTGCACTCCTCAAATTATAGAGATAAAATTATTCAAGAAGAATAAATAATCCATTGATATAGTCAACAAATATAAATCAACACAAACTTTTATGAGATTGTTTCACATATCAAATTTGTGAGACGAAGCTCTAATCCAACTTCAACTATGAAAATTATTGTTTTTTATGTCAAAAGTATTATTTTTCACCGTATTTATAGACCATATCGATTTGTATAAAATATATAGATCCGTGAGATCGTTTCACTCACATGAGATCTACTAATAAATCAATCCACGATAAACAACTCATAATTAAATTAGGTAATTTTTCGATTAGCTTCTTTAATTAAATATTTTTCCTTAAATCTCATTGATTCTATAATGAATAATATATTTATGATCTATCATAAATTACACTATCCTATTGTTCAAGTCCAAAATCTATGGTTAAAGAACCATTCATCTAACTTCTTTACGGTAATGAATTTCACCTTGTATATTAATATTCACAACTATTTATTTTATTTTATTCTTAATGTACCATGAATTTTGAGACATCTAATTTATGTCATTACTCGATATATTAAAAAATACAACACCATAAATAAAAGTTTATAAATGACTCGGAATTAAGATCGACACATATATAGCCGTGGTTGATTAATATTGAATGCTATGTGTGATGACAAAAATGACCAGAGATTCAAAATCAATCACGTTTAGTCCTATATAATAAAATTTATATGAAATGTTTTCATTCAAATAATCTTATTATTGACAATCCAGATAATCGTTCTATACATAATATAATGAACTACACTATCAATTTTAAATTAAAGATGTCAATGTTAATTTCCAATTATGGACATAGCTAGAGATTGTTCGCAAGAACTTCTACTTATTTTGAAATGATTCTTTCAAAGATTATAATATAAAAAAGTTGCGAGAAACAAAAATAAACAGAATTTAAAATAAAAGTTCAAAGCTAATACAAAATAAAATTTAAGTGTGCGTAGAAAAATTTCTTCTAAACTTATTTTTGTAATAAAATGACAACAATATCATTAATCTGTATAACACTTATCTCATTTAATTTTCTAAATTTTTGTACTCACACTATCAACAATGTATTTATATAATTATTATATTGTTACATTTTGAATATTTTGTATCAAAATTAATTTATCTTGTTATGATATTAGTTCTTCAAAATTTGTATACGATTCGGTACGGAACAATAGTATCATTGAGGTACATATACACAAATTATTTTAAATATAAGAAACTAAGTTGGCTGGTTGGTCCGAGTAGAGAAAAGGACAAATGACAAAATTTGTATAAATGATTAAAATATGTGAAAAAATTATGAAAATTAAAATTATAAAAAAATGCAATATAAATATATTTTTAAAATAAATGCTTGTAATATGATTGGAATTTTATGATTTTCTTCAAAACTCTTAATAATTTATATATAAATAAAACTTAAAATTTTAAAAAGTCTCAAAATATATTTATAAAAAGAGAAGGGCATGAATCTAAAAGAAAAATATGGTAAAAATAATTCTGAAATATGATAATTTTTTTTTATGGATATAAAATAAAAAATATCAAATTATAATTTAAAAACAATATTGAAATATTTGTCCAATAAAATAAATAATTTGTTTATGGGCTCCAGCTGGTTGGTTTGAAAAATTAACCACGTAACAGTGAAAAAAAAGAAGCTATAGTTGACTAATAGCAAGACTTCAAAGCTGCCGGCGGAAGCAAGAAACCGCGGCTGGCTTGAGCATCTCTTCATCCACTCTTCTGATAAAGCTTCGAATCTTCGTTTCCTCGCATAGTTCCTCATCTCAATCTCCCAATTAATCATTACTTTGGCTAGTGGCCGAATTCGGAAACCTAATATATGGTCTACAGTAATCCTATCATCGATGATGAAATGCTGGTCGTTGTTCGTTATTATTTTTATTTTTATTGTATTATTATTATCCGGGGCGTTTTCTGGATCCAATCCAGATGTTCTGAATTCGCATAGCAGTGTCTCGCGGGATGGCGTATTCCGGGCACCGGCTCGTCGGTCTTTGTTGTCGGATGAGAACCAGTATGATTTTTTATTCTGTGTTTGTACTTGTGTTCTTAGAATTCTTAATTTTTGAATTGTTGAGAAATGGAGATTTCTTTTTGCTTGTTATTACCATTGCTCAAGAGCTTATTTTGGGGTTTAGAAGAGGTTTGAATCGTAGGAAAAGAGTTTCAAACTCCTGCGGCGTTTATAGTATGTCCTGGGAATGGAATTGCTCTTGTATCCTCTCTTGCAGCACGCGATGTCATTGGACCAAGACATTCTAACTTTTCATATTGTTGTATTTGTCAGCAAAGTATAAGGAAAATACTAGCAACCATGGTACAAATCAAGAAATTTTATTGTTTAAGTTTGATGTTGGTTTTCATATGTATTATCAGTTTGCTGATTGAGCCAAGCCAGAAAATTCAAGGAAACATGATACTACAAAATTAATACAAATGAAGAGTTTGTAAATTTTCAAAGAATTTAATATGATTTTTGATTGTCTGAGTAGTTGGTGAAGATATTAAAGTCTATGCGCGTGAAATTATTTGATTTTTGAAAGCATATTGCCTAATCTCTCTTTCTTAATTTTTACTAAAGATAGTTTTTCTGTTTTTTATTTGCCATTTCTTGTGCTCCTTACTCTCTTCATTAAAGGAACTATTTTACCATCAGTGATAACATGCTTTATTCCCCCTAATAATAAAGTGATTGATGCCATTTGCTATTTTTTCACGTGGCACACTTTTTTGTTTTGCGAAGGTAATTGATTATGTTTCAAGACATATTTCAAACAAGCATTCTAGATTTTTAAGATGAATAATCACACTTTTAATGACTAGATATTCGCTTCTAGTCTTAAATCTGTTATGGCTGTGGTGACTTTAGTGTATATAGGATTTATTCCTTGATAGGATTGTAAAATAAATTTTATTCATTTCAAGAATACAATATAAATACAACTTTAATTACTAGTGAAATTGGACATATAGTAGTACATAGCAAAGTTTCACACCTGTGAAATGTCTGCAGCCAGTTTTTTTCTTAGTAAACAAAATTAATGAATTTGATAATCATAATAAAGTCTAAATTTCATATTTTTGAAGTATTTTTCACTATTAGTAATTATTAAATATGTGTGTAAAAGTAAATTTTTTTTGAGTTAAATACACACAAGGAAAGAGATTTTCTAGCATACATGAAACAATATATTATATTTCCTTTTCAGATTCCACCTTTTTGCGCCAGACATCTAAATCAAGCAGTGTGTTACTGCTTTTGAACTGCTTATTGCTCCTATTCCCACTGTATAAAAAATCAGAACTCATTGACAAGATACTTAAATTGCTGGACTTTACTGAGTAAACAACATTAACATTGGTGATATTCCTACATTCTTGGATAACTATATTCTTTTTTCTTTCTATTAAGTGACTCGCCATTTTCAATATTTGTTTTTTCCTCATAAATTTTAATTTTCTTGGCAAATCAGGAGACCTGATACCGCATTGGTGGCTTCTTTGGATGGCACAATTTATTTATTGGAGGTTGGTTCGTTGAAACCACTCTGGTCATTTTCGTCAGGACCAGAAATTTACTCATCATATCAGGCCCCTGTCAGTAATGTATCTGGACTAGGAAGCAATTATTATATAGATTGTGGGGATGACTGGGAATTGTACGCCCATAACAGCCGTGGTGAAGTGGTACTTCTTTAACTATCACATGCTCATATTTTTAGGTGTATGTATGGGGTCTGCTAGAGTGTATGGCTAGTATTGTTATTGGTGATATTCATCTGTGCTATTGCTAAATATTATTATATAGTGATGACCACAGGATGGAGCATTTGAGGAATTCATGGGCTTTAACCTGAAATACTCTAGTTCAAAGTTGATGCGATTTGCTTTCAGAGAGTTTTGTCAGATAGCATATGTTATTGACTGCACAGTTTATGTAGTTAGATATATTGCGACTTTAGATTAAACTAAGATGAAAAGGGTCAGCAGTATTGATTTTTGACTGCTCGTGTAATACCAAATAATGTGGTACGTGTTTTTGGGAGGCTGTAAATATAGTTCTTGAAGCTGTACTCAGGCTTTGTAATGATACACTTCATGAATAGATTGGCTTACATGAAGAGTAGAAAATATGTTTGATTGGACTAATATTTGGTAGCATCTTACAGATGCTCTTACTTTTAAAGAAAAACACAAAATATGACTGGCAGGTGCTCTTAGAGTGTATTTAGTTGCCTGTATTCTTCCCCCAAAATATACTTTTAAAAAGAAAGCTTCAAAATGGTAAAACTTATGGCCAAAGAAAAAAGCATCCTGATGAAGATACATGAGGAGGGGTAAGATGAAGACAAACATTCTAGAAAAATTCACTGCTAATGTTACTTCATTTAAAATTAACAAAGAATGTATAATACTTATGTAATTGTGGGAGAGGTTTGATAAGTTATTTCATAATGTTAGATCTCCATTTACAATCTTTGTTTTCAATCTTGAAAAAGGGGAAGACTGCCGTTTTTGTTGCTGCATTGTTTCTGGCTTTAGTGACTGCCATTTTTGTTTTTGCATTGTTTCTAACTTTAGTGATGAGAAACAGTCTTTTCTCTTCAGGCAGGATAGTCAATGAGCTGGAGAGTTCATCTCTCAAGTCACAAAGTTCTAATGAGATGAGTTTCTTTACGATGTAGTGTTGAGAATAAATTAATTGAAATGGTATTCGGACACATTGCAAGAGATCCATTTTAGATAAATGTTACCCTTCGTCAGCCAGTAGTCATAAAGATATTCTTAAGATTCACACTAAATTGAAACCACTTGTTTCAAAGGGACTTTGAGAAGAAACGCAATCAAATAGAGTTTGACCTTCTGAGGTCACATATTGCTCAAAGCTTTTTTGCCCAAATATCCTTCAATATTAATGAAGTGAAAGAGTTGGATTTAATAATTTAGTTACTAGAATTGTCAGGCTTCATTCAACCAATGAATATCGAAAGCTTGTATTTCATCAATCATCATATAATTGGACATTCTCAGCAAATTATCACTGTGTTACCGAAAACATAAATTCCCGGACCATATACTGCCATAGGATTCTCTAAATAAATTTACCACAAGGTTATGTGTACTTCAAATTTAGCGGCAATCCGACCCTAACCATCAACACGAACCCGATGTTTTTCGGTTTGACTGGGGTCGAGTTCATTTTTTACGCCCATAATAATTATAATAGAAAGACCGGATGTTATTTATTATTTGATTCCTTGTTTGCTATATATCTATCAAGTAGTATTGCCTTCTCACCTACAGTTAGTTATCTTTGAATGAAAAGGGAACCCATGTTGTTGTTTGGAAGTCAAGAGAGAAGGATGGCAATGGTGTAATCACCGCTTCAAAAAATGAAATCACATGTGCGGGGGAAGAAATACAAATCTTTTGGACTATTAAAACTTGAGAGTTCAATTAAAAATATTTGTATTGATAAAAAATGCTGGTGTTCTCATCATTATTAAAATTAACATTTAGTATGTATAATAATAGAACTTCTTATGGGTCATATATTGTACTGAAACTGACATTTCATTTAGGATGTTTTCAAACTGACGTTTAATTTGTTAATATGCTTCTCATGCGATGTACATCTGTTATGATCTTTTAGAAACTTGTTCCCAGTCTTGAAGAGTACATCAGTTCAACACCTCAAATAACTGAGGATGGAGGCATTGTACTCGGATTTAAAAAAACCACCGCTTTCTTAGTTGATGCTAAGACTGGAGGAATAATCCATACATATAGCATGCCTGATTCTCCAACAGCAATGCAGAGCAGTGTTGATGGTTTTCTTTGTAACGTTTCTGTTAGGGAGCAATATCAATCAGGTTCTGACTTGAAAGATCAACTACCACTTTACGTCACAAGGACCGATTACAGATTGACGTCATATATGCCGAATTCAAACATTATTCTGTGGAATTTGAGCGTCTCCGAAATTGGGTCTGCTTATCTTTGTCAAGACATGGAGAAGTCTCTTGGGGCTGATCTTTTGGATTCTGAGTCTTTTGAACCTGATCTTCCTTATAAAATGCCATTGTCATGTCAGTCAAGAGCCCTAGTCTATCGCTTCCGAAATCATAGTTTATTGGAACTCCTATCCATGCCCAATGGGCTGCCAGACTCTCATCATCAAGATATGCGGTTTCCTGCATCCACTTCAGATGTTCTTCCGTCACAGCCAAATGTTGAAAAGATTTTAGAACTCTTTCCTTCAACGAACAATAATGATAATTATGTTGATGTACATGACAGAAAGGACCTCGATGGTGTTCTTCCATCATATGTATCTGATCAAAATTGCAGGGAACCTAATTTGCTAGATGTGAAAGAGACTTCTAATCATGGTTTTCTAACACTTAATGGAGAGTTTAGGAAATCACAACTTTTGCCTATTTTTGTTACCATTCTAGCCTTTGCTGCCTACCATTACAATTTATTCTCTAGAATAAAAATCAAGTGGGTTGCGCAGTCCACTTACACGATGGCAATGAACTTACATTCTAAAAGGAAGAAACCTCGCAAATCTGGGAAGAACGGAATTAACAATGGAAAGCAAGAAAAAGAAAATGAGGTTAAATACAATCACGATGAGAGGGGTCTTAATTTCTTGGAGGACCTTAACCAGCCAATTTCTTGCAGCTCTGGTGGACGGACGATTGGTAGATTATTTGTTTTCAATAAAGAGATTGCAAAAGGTAGTAATGGAACCATTGTACTTGAAGGAATTCATGAAGGTCGTCCAGTTGCTGTGAAGCGTCTTGTAAAGGCATATAATGATATCGCATCCAAAGAAATTCAAAATCTTATTGTGTCAGATAGACATCCAAATATTGTTAGATGGTATGGAGTAGAACAAGATCAAGATTTTGTATATCTTGCATTGGAGCGTTGTAGTTGCAGCTTAAATGATCTTATTCTCATGCACTCGAAGTCTTTTGGAAAGAACTTGGATACAGAGGTTGCAGAAGAATTTACAATTCACCTCGATTATCTGAAAAGCTTTATTCATGACTATAAATTGTGGAAGTCAGATGGTTATCCTTCACCTTTGTTATTGAGATTGATGAGGTCAACTTATTTTGTATGCGATGAATGTACTTATGAACAAAATCTCTTATTTTTGAATAATCTAAAACCCTTTTGATACTGATATCTTATTTTAGAATAATATAAAACCCTTTTGATACTGAGCTGACTGTTTTACTTTTTATCATAGGGATGTTATATCTGGAATTGTTCATCTACATGAATTGGGAATTGTCCACCGTGACCTAAAGCCTCAAAATGTGTTAATAGTCAGTGAAAGATCTCTCTGTGCAAAGCTTTCTGATATGGGTATTAGCAAACACCTTGTTGGTGGTGCATCTTCCTTCAGTAATCATGCTACAGGTGAAAATTGCAAGTTAGTCAGTTTCTAAATACCATTTGATATTTCAGTTGGGCCAGCCGTAAACTATCGCTATGCATAATTTATGTGGTAGTCGCATAATGTTCTGCTGTGTGCTCGCCACATGTTATCAGAAGCCTATTTGTCATATTTACTTTCTTAGCAATTTCTCCGGAGGACATTGCTAGAAAAAAATTGATTTGTGCTAATTTTTTCACTATTTGATTGCAGGCTGTGGAAGTTCTGGATGGCAGGCACCTGAACAGCTCCTCCATGGGCGTCAGACAAGGGCAGTTGATTTATTTAGTCTAGGTTGTGTTTTGTATTTCTGCCTTACTGGTGGTAGGCATCCCTTTGGCAACCATCTGGAACGCGACATCAACATTATAAGAAGTAAAATTGACCTTTTCCTTGTGGAACATATTCCAGAAGCTGTCGATCTATTCTTGAAATTATTAGATCCTAATGCTGAATTGAGGTAAAAAACACTGAGCTGTCAACTTGACCAACTGGCTTGTATTGTTACAACAGATGGATGAAGTTCCATTATGATGCAAAGGATCCTTCTTCCTATAAATTGATGAATAAAACTATCTTCTCATCAATTAGTTTTCCCCGTTTGTTTGTATAACTGGACTAACAGATTCCTAGGGATAGAGAAAAACTAGAAAATTCAATTATCTCTTTTGTTTAGAACTTCTATTTTGTATATCTGAAAAGATTTTGTTCCAAAGAATAAACAATTACAAAATATCTTTGAGGAGGTTTTGATCTAGTCCCTTTCTCCTTTTATTTTTATTATATAAACCGATAGGAGTCTGCTAACCCCCCACCATGACCATGGTGGTGTTTTTTTTAAAGAATAAGACTATTACGATGATTGACAATTCATTTGAATGCAGGTATTTAAATTCAACTTTTAACTTTAACTTTTGGCCATTCACTAATGATTTTCAGGCCAAAAGCATTCGAGGTTCTGTATCATCCTTTATTTTGGAATGCAGAGATGCGTCTTTCCTTCCTCCGTGACACCAGCGATCGTGTGGAATTGGAGGATAGGGAGAGTAATTCTTATCTATTCAATGCACTGGAACATATAGCTCCTTTGGCTTTGGGCTCAAAGTGGAATGAGAAGATGGACCCTTCATTTCTGAATAACATTGGACGCTATAGACGTTATAAATTTGACAGTGTTCGTGATTTTTTAAGAGTTATGCGTAACAAATTGAATCATTACAGAGAGCTTCCTGCAGAAATTCAGGTACCAGCACGTGATACAAACCACTACTGTAGTTCTTGGTCAAATGAAGAAAAACAGTTTAGGTTTAGAGGGTGGGATCAACACTAGTGAATGAAATTAATTTTGAGATTCAATAATTGATCGCTTCTTGAAAGATTGGTCTCTCCTCAATCTCTTTAAATCGATGGTAGTCTCCAATGGTAGTGATGTGTAATCTTGGTACGAGAATAACTAAAGCCTAAAAACCACCCTCTGAACTGCTTCAAGACTAATGATATTGCATTGATGGTCAGAAACATTCTGCATCTTTTACTGTTATAAAGTTTTGTCTTAGCTGATATATAGTTTTTTTCTACAGTTGCTCTTAGCTGATCCTTTGTCTTAACTTGGTCAAAACACCTAGCTGACTGACTATGCATATCTAAGATTTTCCTCTGATCGTGATTGTTATTACCGGTCTCATTTTTGAATTTCAGATGACTTTTGACTGGTTTTATGCTTTAATTGAGCTTACTCATCATAGCTGAAGTGCTTAGTATTATCGCTCACATATATTAACTCTTTTTTGCTGACTTCCTACGAAATTTTCTAGGCCAAGTATGTCTCCGTTAGCCACTAAAACTAATAGTTGCTTTGGTCATCATTCCAAAACCTTTAAAAATAGTATCTTAACAATTACATATTTAATTGCAAGTTCAAATGATATAAGAGTATCTGCCGCCTACTGTCTTACTATCTTTGAAAAATATGGTAAAAAACTCGTTGGGCAATTTG
This sequence comes from Primulina huaijiensis, assembly GCF_012295235.1. Lineage (NCBI taxonomy): Eukaryota > Viridiplantae > Streptophyta > Magnoliopsida > Lamiales > Gesneriaceae > Primulina > Primulina huaijiensis. Next base: position 26,747,047 of record NC_133308.1, on the reverse strand, counting down.
ACTGCCAAAAGTCCTCTAGATTAGTTGATGGAAACTTCCCAACTTGGGGGAATGAATGAAAGATCTCCGAGTTTCAATTATTAGTGAGCTATTTTGTTTCCTTTTGTAACTGGTTACAACATGGTTTTATGTTGTTCTTGAGCCAGTAGATACTATCGGCTAAATGTGATGTTTATGTTCAAAATACATGCACTTCTTTCACATAATCACATTCTTTTCCTCGCATTTAAAAGCAGTTACAGTTTTATTACCGGTGTTGACATCAGGAATTAGTTGGACCAGTACCAGAAGGATTTGATAGGTATTTCACAAGTCGATTTCCGAAATTACTGATCGAAGTGTACAAGGTAATGCTTAAGTTCTGCAGGGATGAGGAATGGTTCTCAAAGTACTTCATAGGCAACGGACAGTAAAATTTAACCCTGTAACTCTGTATTGTGTAAATATGTAACATTTTCTGTATATATGTGTAATCCTAATAATATGTGTGATTTTCTCTTGTGATTCTTCAGAGGTTCAATGTGAGTATCGAATATGGCGATAAAGATTTGTTAACCTATGTAATAACATAGACAGACTTCAATGGGTTGGAATCCCATAAGATAAATATATATGTTCTTAAAGAACGTAAATATTGTCGTCACAAAATATTCGACCTTGCATTTTCGTAAATTTTTTGGTAGATTCATTGACGTTCTTGCTAAATTGATCTCATTGAACTCCCTTGTCTTTGTTTACAATGACTTCGTGACATTTAATCTAAAGTTGTGTTTGGATTGATAAATTTCAAATGTGTTTTTGTAGTTTAGAGAAGTAAGACCTTAAACTTCAAATTCACTCTTGACTTGTTTATATAATATTTTATATGAAGTATGATGTATTTCAAGTTCATTTATTGTCATTTAAAATATTTTTATTTTGTATTATTAATGTGTAAATTAGTAAGATTTGGATTATCCATGAATTTCAAATCCATATTTTCAAGTGCACCCTAATCCAATTGAGCAAAAATGCATTCCGGTTTCATTATTTTGAAAGCTTTTGCACCACCATACTAAGGTTACATCTTGCTTTAAAGAAGGCCCATTAATATTAATATATTCACCTATCACATTAAATATTTGAAAACAAATAATAAATAAATGCATAAACAAATTTGAAGTTTTTTTCAAATTTTTTAGAATTCAAATTTAAATGTTTGTATTGGTTATATCATTTCATTTAATTTTGGTTATGATTTTGAGTTTTGTGCTACTTTTAATATTTTTAATTTTTTTTACTCTGTATCATATTAAATAAAATGTAAATTTTTTTATATAATGTTATGTTTTTTAACTTTTTAAAAGAGTGTCGTCGTGAATTTTAGATATTGATTGTCCGTAAATTGCTATTATATCTTAATTAGAACTTTAATATAAATTTTTTTAACATATTCTAAAAAATTATTAAAATTTTTAATTAAAATTATTGATATAATAAATGACACGAATTTTGACTTTTGAAAATATTTATTTATTGTTTAAAATTTTTATAAACAAAATAATATTTGATTTTTTAGATATATTTATCTATTTTTTTTTCATTAATAACATTTTCTTTCAATCAAGATAAAAAATTCAATTTAACGGCATAAGATTGTTATTCTCGTTTAAGTGTTATCTATTATATAATATTTTGACATATTAATTTCTTATAATAATATTTTAAAATTTCAATATATTCATTATATTATATCAATAATTATTCAAACGCTAATACTTACTCATTTTTATAATGAGTTATATAAAATAACACATAATACATCAACATGGATAAAGTAGTAATACAAGCAAGACAATGTTGATAATTTCCGATAAAATTTTTGCTAATGATCTACACTTTATATTTATTTATTATTAAATTTGGTTATTTTAAAAAATAATTGTAAAATAATTTCCTAACACATAATGTTTGTTTTTCATTCACGCGTTTTCTTAATTAATAATTAATAATTAATTCTCAGATAAAAACAGCGGACTTTCTGAAATAGGAATTCGAAAGGTCTATCGACTTAACTTCCCCCCGCTCCTTTCCTCAAACAGCGCCAAACTTACACGTACACCACGAGGTTTACTTCATCGGATCGGACTGCATCCACCGCCAGATGCTGTACGCAGTTGGATCGTTGGTGCCACCTATCTGAGGCTCTTGCCTCCGAGTCATCACGAGGTACGCCTATGGATTCATTCCTCTGATTGCTGTTATTATGAATAAAACCCTAATTTCGTAGTCGATCTTTCCTTTTGCGCGTCTGAAACTTGGATTGATTGGATGGAGAACGTTTTAGTGTTTTTTTATGATAATATCTAAACCTAGTTGTCGTTTTGTTAAAAGTTTTCTGTAGCTCGTGGGTACCATTCCCAGTCAGGGAGAAAACTCTGGGGGTACTCGTAGTTTAGAGGTTCAGTCATGCTACATAAGGAGTAATCAATTGCTGACATTTCTTTTTCCTGTTTTTTTTTGGATATAGGTGTAGTTACACGTGAATTTGAATACTTTTGGGAGCAACTGGGTGGTTGCCTCTGGGTCATCTTGCATTACACTTTTCTTATAACTTTTGTTTGTTTCCGTGTTTAATTGTTGACAGAACATGAGCCCACCAGATGCCCTACATTTCTCAGTTTCAATAAAATGTTGATGTTCTTTGGCCAGTGCGGTATTTTGGATAAAAAATATAAAGCATTTACTTCACAATAATAGATTACATATTCTAAGGATAAGTCGGAATGTGAAATCTGCAATTCTAACCTGACACAAGAATAGATTACATATTTTGTAGTTACCACTAAAACAAAATGTTGGTAAATTTTTTCTGAATGCAATTCTAATTGGTTCAGATGGGATTGTCTATAATGATATACAAATGAAAAATTTTCTCAAGATCCTTATTGAATTTGACCATTGAACGAAGGGCACTACGAAGAAGTTCCGGGAGTCGCTTTGGCATATGTAAAAAAAGTATTGTGACATTTCTTTTCTGATAGATTTGTCAAATTGATGGAAAAGAAATTGCACGTGTCGAATGGATCCCGGTACTTGGGATCCTATGGATGAAGACATGGTCTCTCTGGATCCCATTGGATTTCATTCGGTTTCAAAATTTCAGTTGTTTTAAATCGTTAATTTTTCTTCAAAAAAATCGTTAGTTATCCATAAAGGCCAAAATATAGGATATATGAAATGAATAAAACTTAACCAAACGCAACTTGTTCATCTTGTTTAATATAACTCCATAAACGCCATTAAATCACAAACCATCGGTATAAAAAAAAGAAGAGAAAATCAGCAACACGGTGTTAGTGAATCTACTGGCTCTCGTAACGAAAAATCCGGCATATGATTCTTTTGGTTTAGCTTCGCGCGTTCCTGATCGATACCCTGATTTTGGATTTCTCTCTCTGGTAGAATGATTCTCCTTGAGCCCCTGTAATCTATTTACTGTAGTACTTAAGTGGTCCAGGTTTTATGGTATGTTTGCGAAAATTCACAAATGTATTCCAATTTTTAACCTTATAAGATGTTATAAGATCTTAACCTTATGGAGAAAATGTTGAGAACAATATAAAATTCACAAATGTTATGTTCACAAATCGTATAAGATGTTAACCTTATGGAGAAAATGTTGAGCACAATATATTTTTTTGGAAAGATTATTGCATTTGATTGTCGAAGCTTTATGAAGTATTTCTGTTTTGCCGTTTTGGTTTATAGAATTTGTTGGAGTATCGCTTGATGAAGCGCATCAAGGGTTTACCAGACGTGGTTCACAGTTCCATGCGTTCAGGAGTTGTAATATGTGATTTGACAAGAATTGTTGAAGAGCTTGTTCTTAATAGCATTGATGCAGGTGCTACCGAGGTATGCTGCTCATGGGATTTGTTTATGTTGAGCGTGGTAATATGATTTCTAATTGGTTGCCTCATATTTAAGTGCGGTGTCTCTGAAAAAAGGAAATTTTTATATGCTTTTCTTTTGATAATGGACACAAAAAGAATGTTGTTTTCCATTTTATATCCATTGCAGGATTCAAATTGGTTATGGTGGTGTTTCGTGCAATTATTCTATCAATTTGAGCAGGCATAAAATTTTTTTAGTTTTCAGAAATAATTTATGGATCAAATTTTATTAATCAAACCAAAACTTGTAAAGAGCAGCGGTTAATTGACCGAGGATAACAATGTGTAAAAAGTCTTCTGTTGATGGAACCTATAGTAGCGCAACCAAGACTTTTGCAGTTTCCATAGCCCGATTATAATTTTAGATACCTCTTGATATTTACGCTTTACTTTGTGAGCTCTCAAAAGTTACTCGAATTGCTGCACCAGGTGTCTGTTGCTGTCAGGGTTGGTAATTGCTATATTAAAGTGGTGGATAATGGTAAGTTCCTTTATTATATGTTTCCATTTCTCTTATTATTATGGACGAAACTGAAATAACTAGTCCAATGTACACTATAACTTTCAATATCTGCATATTTTAAGGAGATGGAAGAGAGTTTCAATATTTTGTATCATGCGTTGTTTATGATGATTTTTTGCGTTTTGTTCCTTTTGTTGGTATTATGATTTTCTTTCTATCTTTTCATCGTTAACTTAATCAACAGGGGTTCAACAATTTTTTTATCTTTCCCTTTTCTGATAGAAAATGGATCCATCATTCTTTCACATAAATATGTATTTTCTATGATAGGATCTGGTATTACACGAGATGGATTGGTGCTTCTGGGAGAACAATATGGTAATGGCTGAATTTATTATTTTTGGCTGATCTCTGCATTTGTAACTGGTGTGAGTAAAATTATGTCCGCCAGCAAGATGTAACATAGTTATTAAAAGGTGCACCTATCATTGCTCTTAGGTAATTACCCAGGCGCATGCCTTGAAACAGGGGCGCCTAAAGCACACGCTTATGCCCAGGCGCAATCCTGCGTGAGGTGCAGAAGCGAGCGCCTCATGAAATTGGTATGCAATCTTTTGTATAATCAACAATAACCCTAGCCCAACCAAATTGAAGTGCAATTACCAAAGCCCATAGCTATTTAATAATAAAAAGCCCTGCGTGTATGTAACGGCGTGCAATAGACTTTTCATCTCCCCTGAACTTTCAATTCTAATTTCTAATTATCGGCGTGTAGCAGATTAAGCCCAACACAGCATTTTGGGTTTCTCGATTTCTAGCGATTCAAATCAATCAGAAGGCAGCCTTTATCCTTTTTCTTTTTTCCAATTGCTCTTACTGCTTCCAGTTTTTTCAATTCTCCTTAGTCCTAATCTCCTTTGAAGCCTATTCTTGCCAATAGAAATGTCCAATTCTGAATCATCAGCCCTTCAGAAAGATCTAACATTGAATTATGCATCATTAGTACACCCAAAAAATACCAATAAAGTGAAGTGCAATATTTTTGGGAAAATAACTAATGGTACGATTTATCAACATAAGCTCCATATTGTTGGAGGCAACAGAAATACGAAAACTTGCTCAAAATGTCCATAACATGTGAAAGAAGAAATATGTTGTTATATGGCAAAAAAGAAAGAAGTGAAAAATCAAATGGAATTGATCCCTCATGTTGATGAAGTTGCAGAACCACAAGTATATTTGGAAGTTGAAGAAGATGTCCCAGCAAAAGGTAAACGACCTATATCAGCTCCAGTTGCTCAATGTTCTAGTCTCGCACCTGGTTTTCAAACGAAGAAACTAAAACAAACTTGCCCAATAGATTTATATTTCCGACAAGATGTTGACGAGATTGTGAAGCAATGGAAGAAAAAAGATGTAAAGCTCTGTGATGAAAATAAAAAGAAATCGAGGCAGAATTAATTGTGTTAAGAGATCTAGATCATAACGTAGCTGCAACGTATGTGTTACCTCTCCAACCTTCTGAATAATTTTGCAAGGCACATAACTCCTCATACCAAGCTCTCGATTCTCTTTTATCTCCTCTCTCCCCCCATGACAACTCCCCATTTGATTTTCCCTTGGTATACATTTTGAATTGTGGGCTTTTCCTTTCTACCCATTGGTCTCACTTCCTTTTGGTTTGTAACAATGACATAGGTCAGTTTCAACTTTACGGCTGGTTCTTCTGCATGTTTGTAAGAATGTTGGCCATGGAGAATGCAGGATGGCATGCAATGACTAAAGGCTTTATTAATCTGAACTCGAATTTCCTTAGGTAATTTTGATTTGGAGAATTTGCTGTTATAAACTACCTATTCATATTACATTATTACCCAAATGGGAGACTATTGCCAATTGCTTTGGTTCACATGTGATCACCTGGATTTTAGACTAAGAATTTTGTGCATATCCAATTCAAACGGAGACATGTTCAGCTGTAATGGCAGAACAATTTTCAAAGGTTTAATATTAAGTGGCATGGCTATATGTATAAGATTGGGTGCATTACAATTACCTTCACCTAAAGATTGAACACTGATAAAAATTATAGTTGTGGTAACAATATGATTCAAATATCTTGTGTCATGCTACAACCTTAGCTCCATGATTCGGCCCATCTGTCGGTAGGGACAATTGCCACTTCCAACAATTCTTGTCATGATAATTATACAAATATGCAATTATAGTTATAGGAATCAAATGCTTTACCTTGGTTCGAATACGAATTGTAACATCAACTGTTTGTAATTTTATCAAAAATTATAGTAGATGATCAATTTTTGAGGTATGCAACAATCCAAGTAGCGCATTTCAACCGTTCTACAGGATTTATACAATTGTCGCTTCCAATAATTCCAAGATTTTAAAATTCACTATGACCTAGTTGGGCGCTATACCAGCGCCTAGTGCCTGGGGCGCTTAGGAGGAGACTAGGCGCCGCTAGGCGGATTCCACGGTATCAAGAGACTTGTAATGATTCTTAGAATAAATTTCAGCCCAAACTTTGTTAAAATCCAATTGACACGTGGTCCACTTCTCCTTCTGCTTAAGGTGGGTCAAGATAACAGGCAATGCAAGAGAAATCAGAGCAAAGAAAAAAATTACTTTTAGGGGGCTTAGTGTGTTAGATCGATTTTCTTGTGTGCGTGAAGTAAGCAGACAAAAAGACGAGAGTTGTGTGTTGGGCAAGTGCAAGTCAACAAATCATGGTTTTAATTGGACTTTCATTTCCAAAAAATCAGTGTTCTAAATGGCAGTCGCGGCGGCCGCCTAAGCGGTAGGGGCCCTCGACTCCCTGCCTTAGCATCAGACGGCCTCTTTAGGCAACCCTAAGCTTTCCGGCGGGCGAGGCTGTCAGACAGGCGGCGGAGGTGGGCGAGCAGGAGGCCGAGGCGTGTAAAGAGAAGACAAGAAGAAGCCATTTGAGCTAAGTTTTCGACTTTTAAAGAAAAACAAGATACAATATCAAATTTAAAAAGAAGACAAGAAGAAGCGGCCGAGGTGTGTAAGGAGAAGACAAGAAGAAGCCATTTGAGTTAGGGTTTCGAGTTTTAAAGAAAAACGAGATGCAATGTCAACTTTAAAGAGAAGACAAGAAGACGCGGCCGAGGCGTGTAAAGAGAAGACAAGAAGAAGCTGTTCGATTCTAGGGTTTTGTATTTTTGGGCCAATCGGTCTTTAGCCCATTAAGAAACAGGCCATGAGTCTTCTATAATGAATTGTTGGGCTTCAAAACAACTCAATAGACTTGGAATGAAAATGTTATTGCTTAAAAAAATTCAACCGCCTTGGTGGTGGCGGTGCCTAGGCGGCCGAGGCAGTAGGCGGTCACTGACAGCCCCGCCACCGCCTCTCGCCATTTACTACACTCAAAAAATTAAAAGCAGAAACTTATTATTTTTCTCCATGTAATGTTCTGGATTTGATAGAGCTTTCAAAAATTTAAAGCTAAAAAAAATCTCAAAAAAATCCTATGGCCGCCTAATCCAGCCTAGGACCGCTTAAACCGGCCTAGGCGCCCTTGCAACCTAGCACCTTTTCGGTGTGGTAGAGTGGCGCCTAGTGCCTAGGCGGCCGCCTAGCCTGAGTTTTAGAACACTGAATAATTCCAATATTTGATTAGCTAGTATGTCCCGACTTAAATAAAATTAAGAATAATGGCTTGGAGTATAAGGAAGAAATACTGATATTTTTGTTTCAAAAAACAGAGGCTGTGTATCTTTGTTTAATTTTTCAGCCTTCTTTCTCCGTTTCTGAAATAAAAGTTCACAGCTTCCCAAAAAATTATTATTGTATTATGTTCTAATCCTGTGTATTATTTTTCAAAATTTTAAAAGATACTATATACTATAAAAAGAAAGTTCTCACCCAACATATTTTTATATGAATGAAATCTCCAGTAAGGAATGTTCCCTCAGAAAAAAACTTGGCATTCATCGATTCTCCAATATATTTTCCAGAAAACACTAAATGTAATTATCCTGGGTAGAAGCAAGCGGCAACAGTTTCTTTTTTCTTCCAGAAAATTGTTTTGAATACGTGAACCACACTATTTGTTTGCAATTTCCTACCTGTACAGCACCTATGTATGTGGAATACTCTTGCTTTGCTTCTTTGTCAGTTGGTAGCAAGGCAAACCCAGGTGAAATCTGTCAGAAAGACTTGGAATTTATGCTGTCTCTGCTTTACTTCTAAATTTCTCTTTGGAGCTACTTTGTACAAATTAGTTTACAAAGTGGCAGAAAAGTGTGAATGACAAACACAGTAATTTCCATTATTTGATGTTCGAAAACTGTAAACCATCAAATTTTTGTAACCTGCTCAGTCTGATTTCCGATTGTTGCAGACCACAGCTTTCAGATTTGAAGAAGGTTGGCTTCATTTAATTGTTTATAGCAGTTTTAATATTGATATGAGATTTTAAGATTGATTATTTAATATATATCATCAAAACTTAGTTAAAAGTAGTTCTTCCATTTATTGGAGAAATTTGGAGACTTAAATTGGTCTACTGGTGTGATTGAAAGTATTAATTGATTTCAGAGTTTAGTTGAAGTTATGCCATTGATAGAGTGAAGTGGTCGAGTCCGGAAACTGGAATTATTTTACTATACATTATCAAAACTTAGTGTTATTATTTGTGCAAATAGCAACATCAAAGTTTGATCCCATGGATTCGATGGATGCTGGTACGGAAAGCTTTGACTTTCATGGAGAAACTCTGTGCTCAATTTCTGATATTTCTTTGCTGGAAATTGTGACAAAAGCACGTGGAAGGCCAAATGGATATAAAAAGATAATGAAGGTATGGGGATCATGAAACTTACAACACATTAAATTTTCAATGCAACTGTTCGTCTGTTCCCGTTTTATCATATTTTTATTCTTTTTGCAGAACCGCAAGTGTTTGTTTCTTTCCATAAGTGATGATAGACTAGATTCAGGCACTACAGGTATTATTAATTGTTGTCAAAAGCTTCATCATCAGTTGTTTTTGTTTCAAACCAGAGTTTGATATTTTGCGTTCTGGTACAATATTCACTTACCACGAGGCAGTTCTATTTTCATTTAAAGATAGGCATCAAATTGGGATATGTATTAACAAGTGGGCAGAAAAACTTAAAGTCTTCTCTTTTAATTTATTTCTATTGCTTTTATCTGCCAGTCCGTGTCACATCATAGCTTTTTTCTTTTACTAAAAAATATCCTTTGCTTTTGCTGATTGCAGTTACTGCCCGTGATATATTTTACAATCAACCAGTTCGCAGGAAACACATGGAATCCAGGTTCAATTGGCAATATTGAACATTAATTTTTGGAAGCTCTACAATGTTCCATTAACAATTTTACTTTAGTGCATACGGAATTTGTTCTTGCCTGACGTGGTTATGGTACATATATCTGGAATTGTAGTCCCAAGGTCTTGGAATCCATCAGAATGAGTGTGCTAAGAATTTCCCTCATTCATGTGAATGTCTCCTTTAAAGTCATGGATTCAGAGAGGTATAATTCCTCTCATCGTCTAATTGTAACCGTTATTATTATTATTATTATTATTATTATTATTATTATTATTATTATTATTATTATTATTATTATTATTATTATTATTTTTAGATTCTAGTCGCAACTATTGAAGCTTCTTTTTAATAATTTCCTTTAAATGCAGTGCATGTGAGCTGCTTCACGTTGGACCTTCCCACCCTCCTTTGTCAATACTTTTCAGTAATTCCAGGATCGGGGGAGCTTTGCATAGATTGAACATATCTAGTGGTGCATTGAACGTTTCTGGACATATCTCTCCCCCTTTGCAAAATTTTTCTCTAAAGGTGTGGTGACTTGCATGATGCTTAACAGTGGTCATTTAATTAATAAATAGCATCGGTGTTTCTGATTGAAGGTTGCTTCTGTGCAGGTGATACAATATATATGTATCCGTGTCTATATTGTTGTTTGTAAAAGTTGTTATTTGGTGAAGAAGTGTCATTTGGATTCTTTTTTTTTCTTGACCACAAATGGCAGACATCAATTCAAGATTTATTTGCAAAGGACCAATACATAAACTATTGAATCAGTTGGCAACTAAATTTGATATATCGAAAAAGCCTGTTGCTGGTTCCCAAAGGGTGAAACGAAATAAGGGTCAGATGGGTCCAACATTCATTTTGAATCTAAGCTGCCCAAGATCTTACTATGATATAGTTGCTTCTGAGCAATCAAGGACCTCAGTTGAATTTAAGGTAGTGTCCCCTTGTGCTATTCAGGTTTTGAAATTTCACATCAGTGCTTTCTGGAAGCTGTAAAAAACAACATATATTAATTTATGATGCTTTTTAATATTTTTTACTTATGATATGCCAAGTGAAAGCACATAAAAATAGATAAATTCCATGTATTTGGTCATGCTTTGTTGTTTATGATTTCGACATGTTAGTTGAGAAAATCTGGTTGGCTACAATCAATTCAGGGCTGGGTTCAGGCTACTATATGTGGAGAGAGGACTTCAAGGGAGTGTTTACAATAACTTCTGCCTTTAAAGAAGCGATTAAATTTATAGATTTTGAAGAAGTTTGGAATACACAGAAGGGAGTTTTGTTCGAAAACAAAAGTAAATAGCTGAAAATCAGAAGTGAACAATGTTTAATAAATAAGCAATTCAAATACTAATTTTAAACAAGAATCACTTTTGTAGAAGTAGAATCAACGTCGCAATAATATCTGAATTTCAAATAAATTATATAGTAGTTAACGCAGAATCTAGGTTTAAGAAACACACATAACTAATTTTTTTAAGCCAAAAGATAAGTATCACTTTTTTTTATTGGTTGCAAACACTTTCTAATATTGTTCTGGAATTCAACTCATCCACAAACTTGTTATTTCAAAATTTTCTGGACGTAGTAAAGTGAAAGTTCACTAGTGTTTTCTGCTTTGTTTTAAATTTTACTTGCAATGCAAGGAATCTTTGTTTCTCGATGGGGAAATTTGTTCTACAAAGGCATATATTTCCCTGTATTTACCATGTTTACTTTTTCTTTATCAGGATTGGGGTCCTGTACTTTCTTGCATTGAGAATGGCGTCGTCAACCTTTGGACTGAGAATCTGTCTCATGGTAATGGACTATGCAGCTGGTAAAATTATATTTTATGCTCCGGTCCAGTTCATTTTTTATGTCCTAAAAGAAAAATTGATCTTCCAGGGTGGAGATTGTTTGATTACTCGAGTGATGCCCGTTACTTGTGGATCAAAATTATTGTATCCATTTTTTCCCTTTGTGCTTATGTGCCTGCTGGATCTTTTGGAAAATAAAAAAGATTGTATCTTTTTGAAATTGTTTTTTTTTCCCTCAGATAATTTGTTATCCTTTCAGGCATAAGATCGTATCTAAAACATTTTTACGCTGGTCTATTTACCAATATTTTGATTGCTCTGGGCCCAAGCCATGCCAACTCGTAATTGTGTGATCTGCGTCCAACTGAGAAAATGCTTAATTTATACCAAAAAAAAAGAACATGCTTATTTCTTTTTTTATGCCTTCTTGTCTTGCATTGATTTTTGCTTCGATATTTTTATCTCAAACACTCTCAATCATGAGTTCTCTTTGTATGTGGACTTATGTTTCGTATCACACTGCATGTCTCACTGCTTCTCATTTCATGTACTTATCCTGCCGATCAAATTCAAATACTTTTTTCTGTACAAACTCTGCTTAAGTAGTTAAGTTCCATTCATAGCTCATCCCTGTACAGAGTCCAACCTGCAAAAATATGTATTTCACGATGGGAAATTTTTAGCAAGAGCAATTTATACATACAAATAAATCACTCGCCGTCGGAGGTTTGGCTTTTATGTCTCAGACCGAAAATTTTGTACCATATGGATTCTAAAATCTTTCATTGTTGAATATTTATTTGTAGAGTGTTAACAATGGCAGCAAGAAACTTCAGTAGCAGTGATGAATTGATGACACTTGTTTTTCCCTCTTTAAAATTTGCATATACCAACCGACTGTCCCAAATGAAAACAACATTTTCCTTAAAAATGTTTCAATATAAAAAAATTGTGAGTCCACTATGTTAGAGATTATGAAGTAAAATTACTGAAATTTAATTATTTCTGAGTCACATTTAAAACTCCATGCTAATTCAATAATGGCCCAAATAAAGGGAACAGATAGATTATGTGCTATTTTGGTGCATGAAGCCCTTTTTATAATGGTAGACAATATGACGCCATTGCTGCTTCTCTTATCTTGCTCCATTTCGCTGCCTATATATATTGATATATTTAATTATTTTCTTTGCTGGGGGAAAATGATATGCCAGCCACTTTTGAAAGTGGAAGAAAGAGATTCAGGGGACAGAATATCCGAACTTCTATAGATCTTGATAGTCCACAGCTGAAGAAGCTATCTGAAAATTATGATAATTTTCATGCTTGGGAGGAGTGCACATCTTCACGCAGAGAAGCTTCCCCAACAGTTTATAAGGTTAAAAAGCATCAAAGTGGGGCTGGTTTTTGGCCTGATACCGACTACTTAAGTCGATCGTGCGATCAATCTCAATCTGGTCACAGAGTATCGAAAAATGAAGATGGTAGCTGCCATCGAAACCCTTGCTGTGTTTTCTATCCAGATTGTTACCACTTTATTGGATATTCATCTGATAAACAAGAGGATGGTGTGTCATTTCCAGAAATGGGGGAATTCTTACAAAAAACCGATGGTGACACAAATAACATGTCAATGAGTAGGACATCTGTTGGTTGCCTTGCACTTGGCGATGATCTATCTATTAATTTGGATCTGAGAAAATCTCTGAGGCGCTGCTACTTTCAAAGAAGCTTTCCACATGACAGAAAATCATCTGCAAATGATGAAAGATCTGAATTTGAAAGTGAGGACTTGAGAATACCGGAAAAGTGGGTTGATTGTGATAAGAACGTTGAGAATGAAATTTGTCCTGTCTTTTATGGAAGAGATGTACCGTGCAATAAAGAACCACCATTTCAAGCTTCTCCTATGATTCCATATGACACACATGAGGACTTAGAGTTCATGATAAGAGACTCCTTGGATTCATCTGAAGTATTTAGTGACATCATAACTGACTCCTGTAAACATTTCTTGAACTGCAAGTCAAGTCAGCAATCTTCTGGTTCTGGATGGTGCGCCGTGACAGCAAAGCAAATTGTTGGGACCAAGTTTCCGGAAACTCTGGTTGAAAGTCACTCTGAATTTGATGAAGATTCTATACATGGATATTTCATTCATAGAGAAGATGATGATCTCGTAGGCGGCAATTCAAGTTTGAAAGGAAATTGGTTGCGGCAAAGTTGCTCAATTATGAACTCTTTCCTTGATCAAAAGAAAGGAATTGGGGATTGTGATTGGGATGACTTTGAGAATTCTCCATCTCAAGACCCTTTAGAAACATTTTGCGAAACTGATTGGTCTCCTTTACCTTTTTTCAATGACAAGAGTTCCAAAAGATACTCAGTGTCATCATTCGATCATGCTCCTTTGTTGGAGAATGACTGTGGAAGACCGAATGATACGATGCAAGAGAGAACATCTAATAGAAAGAAAAGCTCAATAAGGAGCCGTTCAGCTCCACCATGTTACAAAGGCAAGAAGAGATTTTTTGGTTTGAGTGATTCTTCCAGCGTGTCCGCAAGAAGCAGCTGCCAGATGACCGCCAAAACACTGTTATCTACAGGTGTTATTTCACAGCCTGCTATTTTTTATTTATTCAAAATTTCAAATAGAGCATTTATAACATAGGAGAATTTAATGATTTGTGCAGGGCCTAGCAGCTTGAATCCTGCACTACTTCATGAAGAAAATGTGAGCTTAAGGTAGTTGCGGAAATCATTTGCTCAGTACCGCTTTACTCTAGTGGAATAATCAGTTATATATTTTTAGTTTGCGCAAAGTTTTAGGTTTTCATGACACCCTGTATAAATTTTAGGTGATAAAAATTTAACTTGAATCAATTTTGTCTTCTTCACAGGCCAGGGTTAGAAAGGACACCAGAGACCATCAAGATTCAGGATGGCATATCACCAAAGGAGCAACTTACCAGCATGGAGACTGTTGGAAGTCAGTATTTTATTTATGCCAAGTACAAGTCACTTTTTGTTACCTTTGTAGGAAGTGTTTTACCTTCTCGTGCCATACACTAAAGTATCTATCCACTTGAATTTACGTGATCATTCATTGTTCATTATCCTGAATCTCAGTCTTACCTATCAATCATGTGGGATACGTGAAACGATGGGATCTATATTATTACTCAGTGCAGGCCTAGGAAACGATTGTATACAATTCTTTTCTTTTTGTTTTTTCAGGAGTAGATTTTCAAGAAATCCACGATCCTTTGGATTCTTGGCGGAAATGGAGAAAGTATTGTTTGCCCGTCGCGGTTAAGTTCGTTTTTGGATATAAAATTTTGAAGTATTAGTGCAATTGCATGTGTTTTGCCACAGAATCTTCTGATTTATGGTTTCAGTAAAATAAACTTTATCATCCATACAGGGTGGGCATGCACGGTGTTATAACAAAGATCAGGATACCATTCTTGACATCTCCTCGGATTCCTTTCACCTTATTCGTGATTCATTAGTTCCTACAACCATTGATAAGACCTCCCTTGATGATGCCAAAGTTCTTAATCAGGTGGATAAGAAGTTCATTGCAGTTGTGGCTAGAGAAACCCTCATTGTGATTGATCAGGTCTTGCTTTTTTAGCAACTATTCCGGTGGTGTTTTTTTTTTTATATTCCTCCTTTCACGAGTTCTTGATTTTACTTGAGAAATTCAATAACCATATCAGTTAGTTTCTCAATTATAAATTCAGGTCTTGGTCTTTTTACTCTGATTGAGTTAATTACCCAAATGTATATAGTGAGCGCTTGAATCATAGACCAGAGAATGGCATATTGTTGGAGATTTTTGTGAGATGTAACCTCTGAAAATTTTTTGGAGAAGAAAACAGGTGAAAATATTTAAAAAATATCAATTAAAATTTATCCTAGTGATCTCAATTTTCTCAAATTTTTATAATTTTTTGTTGTTCTGCTTTTATTGTCAATGCTTTAGAATAATTTTCCAAATAAGAATTGGTCATGAATCATGTTAACTCCTGGGTTAAGAATTCTTCTGTTAATGGTAGAGCTTCCAAGTAGATTTAAGAGCTTGTAATTCTTTTACTTTCCTTGATTTTTAAATTGTATCAACATTAGTGAATCGTTAGCTGAATAGTTTAAATTTTTGTAAGTGTTGCTATTTTTAGTGATGATACGTTATTGACTTTCTTTTAAATTTAAACTGGATCTAATTTTACAAATTTGGGCTTAAATACAAGAGCTTTACTAGCGTTGATTTGTGAGAGGTTAGGTCGACATCAAATTCTCCCATGGTTATGACATTGATGGACTATAGCTACAGAGTCAGTTGTTGTGTCCCGTATAATGTTTGTACCCTTGATAGAGGGGTGTAATTGTAAATCATTCTAATGGCTGTGCTTGTTTGGGTTTTCAGACTCAAGTCCTGTCTAAATTAAAATTCATAATTTTATCTGCACCTTCAAAAACTTCACTCAAATTTTGTTTTCAAGATTTCAATTGAGTTATTATCATATCACATTGCAAGACAACTATTTACAACATAATATATCATGCAAGTTCACATTTTTTCCTTCAAAGTTTCAAATGATCATTATTTTATTTAATCTATTTCGATATTGTTACCTATTATAATTTTTTTAAATCATATCAACTTTCAAATTAATAATCAAAGTTTCAAATGATCATTATTTATTTCATCTATTTTGAATATCTGTGTTTGATTCTACATTGAACATTTTGTGTGCATTCTTTTGTTTTCCCGCCTTACTTTCAATATGTGGATTAAAGATCATAACAGCTTCTATTTGTTATCCTTGAGAAACCATTTAACTTCATTGGTTTTCTTAAACTTTAAGAAATGCATAAACATCAACACATGGATGTTCTTGACTAATAACGTGGTATCATTCGAATATGGAACAATTTCAACATCTTCATGAATTGACTAATGCATTGAGGATTTGGTTATTGTTTACAGCATGCTGCTGATGAGAGAATTAGACTGGAAGAATTACGCCACAAGGTAAAACAATTAGCTGATCAGAGATAGTAAGATGCTTTGTAAATTGTGATTTACTCATCTACTGCAAATACTAGGTGTTATCTGGAGAAATGAAGAAAATCACCTACCTGGATGCAGAGCAAGAAATGGTATTCCATCTACACATCATTAATCATCATGTTTTACAGATCAACCATTCTTTTCCAGAGTCTTCTGGTATTGAATTTGATGTCTCCGACAACTTATACAGGTCTTGCCGGAAATTGGATATCAGTTATTGCATAATTATGAGGAACAAATTCAGAAGTGGGGTTGGATATGCAATATTCATTCCCGTGGTACAGGTTCCTTCACAAGGTAATAGCCAACTCTTATGCAGCAGAAGTTGATATTATATTTTTCATTCTTCTGAAGGGAAACATACCATGCTGTAAATATCCCAAATTCCTTCTTAACTGCAAACATTGACCTCCATTGGATTCTATTGTTGCGTATTTTGTTCATTTATAATGTAGTTTACCTTAACACAGGATAAACTGTCACTTATTTTTGTCATATTGGCTTGCAGAAGTATAGATTATCTACAGAGACAGGCAACTGCTGTTAAACTTCTTGCGGTAAAGCTCTAATATTGTCCTGTTATTGATGTACAGCTAACTTCCATTTCTTGCTGTTTCGGTGGCTATTTCATCTTACTATAACTTGGCTTTCCGGCCACTGTCTGGTCTAACTGTTTGTTCATTGCCATTCATTCTCCTCATTTCAACGAACTTTTATGTTTCCATTTTATCCATAATCTAGGCATAGCGAACTGTTGCCATGTAGTAGCTGATGCATTAACCAACTTGGCAATTTTTGTTTGGAACACAGCAGTCTTTTTCAAGATACCATATTAAGTTAGATTGAATTGTGCTTCGTATCAAAAGTTGATGTTTTTATGATGTTGCCTTGTAAGTTGATGGGATTTATGGCTTAGTTTTTCCTTGTGTGTAATTGGGTGTCATATCCTAGCCTAGAAAGAGCAGGTGTATCGTTGAAGAAACAATGTTTGTTTTAGACCTTCAAGTTTTTTTAATGTCATTTCTGTTTTTAGGATTCTCAGGAACAAATTCTATATCAACATTAAGTGCATTAGCATCAGTGAGGTCAACACGATGTTTTACAATTCAAATTCTTGCTAAGCCCTCTTTTGAAGCATTACCTCCCTCTATTTTCAGCAATTTTACCTAAATCTGTTTCTACATTAACTTCTTTTATTTTTGGAAACCTTTTATTTATTAATTTCAGGTACCATGTATTGTGGGTGTCAATTTAACCGATAGTGATCTGCTAGAATTTCTTCAACAGGTAAATTACTTGCAATATTTTAATAACTATCATTTTATGACTACAACTTCAATTGCTCAAGTATTTTCTCCTCATGTGACCACGTCCTGCATCCCAACAGCTTGGTGATACGGATGGATCGTCGACCATACCTCCATCGGTTCATCGCGTACTTAATAGCAAAGCATGTAGGGGTATAGTCCAACTTCTTAATTACGAACAAGACACTGTTTTCCAATATATATAATATGTAAGTACAAGGTGCCCTCGTACAGACTGAAGCCTGAGCACCGATGAGAAAAGGACATGATAGAAATAATAACAAATACGCGAAACGAGAAAGGATTGTTGAAATCTTGTTCGTATTTTTAAATGATGTTGAATTGTAGGTGCGATAATGTTTGGAGATACATTACTGCCTTCCGAATGTTCCCTTATCGTTGAAGAGCTGAAACAGACTTCACTGTGTTTCCAGGTTAGCTTACGCTAATCAAGAAATTGGCTTTGATTTTTCGTTTGTGCTTCTATTTTTCCACATTGTCTATTTGCTTTTATCGAACTTTTAATAACATGGATCTCAAATGGTTAAAATTCTCGGTCTTAGTTTATAATTGTTACATCTTCATCTATATAAAAATTTATCGTTATGAATTTGAGAATATTTTAAAATGTTAAAAGTTCACATAAGAAATATATTATAAGCTTTATAGCATAAATCTTGATTTCTGAAATATTGTAATTGATTTTTAGTAGTCTTTGACCAACTTATTCCTTTCGGCAGTGTGCTCATGGGAGACCAACAACTGTCCCGTTAGTCAACTTAGCCATCCTGCGTGATAAGATAACCAAGCTTGGTTCACAGAAGTTGTGGCATGGATTACACCAACACGAGCTCAGCATACAACGCAGTGCACAGCGTCTAAGCTCTGCTATTGGTTAGCATGGACGTTGGTATAGTGAATACTGGAAAGAATTACTCTTATCTGAATGCTCGTGATCCTTCTGGGCGATACTATATCTTTACAAGAAATAATGCAGCTCCATTGGCAACAAGATTCGAAAAACATGCAAGGTACCACACGAATGTCGTGTATTGACAATCTTTTGGCACATTTTTTCTTGTTAATGTCAATGGTACATTTATAATAAGCCGAGGCGCAGGAATAAGAAGTTAAAACATGGAATTCATTACAAAAGCAATTATTTTACATGAACCTTTCTGCTAATAATAATCCTTTTTTTTTTGTTTCTTTTGATCCGTAATCGTCCATTTTTCTTGTAATACATTGCCAAGCCAAAGTTGTTTTTCGAAGTCTTAATTAAGTGATGTTAATACAAAATTGATCAATTGATAACGATCAAATGGCACAATCAAATGGCCAAAAAGTGTTTGTTTAAGAGATTGAAGTCGTAGTGTGTTTATATATCTGAATGTTTATATTCTCGAGTTAACATTAATTTTTTAAGTATCTTTTGGTTATTTCCTAATTATTATTATTATTATTATTATTTTACTAATATTTTTAGTCAATGAGTTTTTATTATATGTTTTATATTTTTGTGTAATTTTTTTTTGGTGTTTGAGTGGATATATTTCAAAATTTATATATATCGGTGACTTTGTTTTATGATTGTTTTTATTTTAAGGGTGATATATAATTTATATAAATAAAATATAATTTTTGAGTAGTTATTATTATTTAAATATTTTTTAGTGTGTGGTATGATTTAAAACTTTATACAGAATGAATGAGCTATATCCTCTCTAGCTTTAGTGATTGAATCAATAAAAATAAAATTCTTTATTCGTAAATGTGCAGAAGTATGATATATCCAATATTAAAAGAAATTTTACCATACAATCCTTTTTGTTCCTTGCTCCTTCGCTGTCTATATACCATTACGTCTCTTCATATGTTGGCAAGTCAACCTTCAACTAGTGACAACAAATCATTCAAATGTATGATTTATTTAAAAGTTCGTAGCTTCATTGAGAAATCTCTGACAAAAAAAGTTGCAGGAAAATACAAACCAAAATTTTGTTTACCTAGTCAGTGACACCATACACTCGAAGATTATTGTTATATGTTTCAATAGATCCGCCATTGCTTCAGTCTCGTCACTTTCCTCTTGAGACCAAACACTTGTGAGGCGTCAAAATATGTTATAGCAATGGCATCCCATACTGCTTTTGCCGTTGGGAATCTGATGTCGTTGCTGATTAATTTTGAATCCATAGAATTAATCACCCATCCCTTCACCATTGCATTTTCGGTTCTCCATTTCCTGAAATTGAGGTTGTGGAAGCCAGGTCCACATTGATATACCCCATTTTATATTTGTATATCTCAACAACATGGGACCAAAGTCCATAGTTGGTGTCGTCCAATTTGATGCAGCAACAGATTCGTGACTTGGTGGGTTTGGTGCTTGGTTTAGTATTTGTGAAAACCTGGATGTCAGATCTGCAAGAGTTGAATTATCTCCATAGGCATGTTCTTCCATTGCTTTGTTCTTCTTTTTATTATAGGTCCTAGAATCTACTGCTCTGATACCATGAAGGAACCAAAGGTTTTCTTCCTTAATTCTATTCAAGAATACAAAGGTATTTGTAAAGGATCATAAAAAACTATCCTAGGAAAGAAAGAAAATTATACACAATCTAGGTTATAATTATTGATATTACATGGTTATTGAAATTAAAATAAGCAATATCCCTATATTTTCTCCAATTACACCAAAAGTTGCAAACAGTCGAAGAGGGTGTCATTGTAAGTTTAATAAAATGTCATGAGGCGTCGGCTGTAATTTAACCGAGGCGATTATTACCTTCTGCCAGCAAAGTCCATGAGTCTCATTGCAACACAAATGTTTGGAAGCATCAACAATGTTGTCAGAGTACTTATTAAGAAGGGATGCAGAATCCGGACCGATCCCCAAATTTGAAAGAATAACTCCCACGCCAGCTTCTTCAAGAATCTGAGGAGTGTAGCACAGAATTCCATTGATGCCTGAAAACTACATCATCAACACATTCATCAGCATGAAAAGTTTCTCAATGTCTTTACATTATTTCCATTACCAAAGCCTTACCAGTTGAAGAATTTGAATTCCAATGCCTACTAACGGTGCATGTTTAACCCCTGGTTCGAAAATTTCTATCCAGCTTGATCCTTTGGCAGCAGATTCAATTTGTTTGTCCATTGCTTCGCCTATCTGATGTTGACTGGTGATGTTGTCTGGATGAAGAACAGACTGGCTTACCAAAGCAGCGGCGTCAATGAACTCGCCTTGAGCCGGAAGCATTGGATGAATGATCATCATCATTCCTTCCCAGGCTCTCTTCGTCCCATTGTTCGTGTTTACCGTGCTGCTCTACAGCATTCAACATGCTCCCTAAGTTTGAAAAGAGGATGCTTCTCATTCTCCCTGATGCTGGGAGGAGTTTTTCTTGTATGCTTCCGAATAGGGTGACCATTGGATCCATGAGAGACGTGCTTTGGATCGATGGAATGCTGTGTCCGCAGACAGGCCTTGCAATCCAAGATTTGCCTTCTTCTGCGCCTTATAACTTGATACGGTCCTTTTCAGTGGCGTGTTCCAAGTTATCAACAATATCATTATCTGGACCAATAATATACTCCTTTATTGATGTTTCACCTCCAACATTCAGACCTTCCACTAACAAAGCCATTTCACCTGTTTGCCATAAGGTCCAACAAGAAAAAGAACCAAAAAAGCGCACATAGATTAACAAAATTTAACCAGAAATATTCGCTAAAAGCAATCTCAGATATTAGGTACCTGAGATGTCATCCCTTCCACGCATCGCTTGTAAAACCCGTTTAGCCTCTTTCATCTTCCCCTTACTCCCTAGCCATCTTGGAGATTCAGGTATAAAAAACACCACCAGTACAAAATATATGATGGAAGGGATACATAGAACCCCAATCATCAATCTCCAGCTAGGCGAATCCATTAGAGGCATCCCGAAAACCATGCAATACGACAAGAACATGCCTGTAGAACCAGTGAACTGAGGAAGAGTGTTAAGCAGTCCTCGTATATCCGGTGGGGCAGTTTCCGATATATAGACAGGAACAAGAGTGACTGCTAGGCCGATCCCGAAACCATCCAAAAGTCTTCCTAAAAGGCGGGGACATACACATTTGGAGCCCATAGCATAACTAGTCCACTAAGAAAATATAGGATGGATGAGATTATTAGCATTGCTCGCCGGCCAAGGGAATCAGATACAGGTCCCGAGAACGTAACGATTGCTGTTGCTCCAATTAAGGACGTTGCCACAATAAGCCCTTCTATGGCTGGCTGGCTTTGCAAATCAAATTCTCTTTTGATGTAAAGCACAGATCCTGAATGAATTTCAACATACATTTTCAGCTTGATTAAAAAATCAAGATCTTTCATTTTATGATTCATCATTTCAAGAATATTTCTCTGTACTTGTAATCAGGAAAAAAGATTCATTACAAAACAAAATATCAAATTAACTTAAAAGTAGAGATGGAAACACAAGATTAACATACCTGCAATAGTTGCATTATCCCATCCTTGCAAGAAGTTGCCAATGGCGACCACAATAGCCACGAGCACAGCTCCTTTCATCCCTGATAATTTATACTCTAATTTTGAGATGGATGACAGTTATAAGTAGAATTTCCTCAAGAAAACTTCATAGAGCTTTATTTCTTTATTTGCAGCCACCAAACTCACTTTAACTATGGAGGGCAATTTATTATATCGATCGACGGGTTAAACAATATTAATATTTTCTTTAAAAAATTATGTATATCAATTTTCTTACTCGTGGCTCTTGTCGGATCCGGCACCTCCGATGAGAACGTATGTAGTTTTTTTTTTTTAATTGGATCGAATGCTTTTATATTAAAGTCATACTTTTGACTAGGTAGAATTCAATTAAAACCTCAACTTATATTACATTTATTGTTGGACTTTGGACTTTGAATTATTGGGTTTTTTCTACTTTGATTGAAAATTGGATAAGTATCTAATGAGCTTGTTAAGCGGAAGATTAAGTGTGGAATAAAGAATATGTCATGTAGAAAAATAAATTTAGCATGAGTGAGCTTATATTGAGTTACATTTTATGACGACGTAATAATGATTGATCAAGAAGTTCTCTCGCGCGTCTGCACATGGAGCAATCAAGGGCCTGATTTGCACAGAAGGCGTAAAGATATTTTCTTGAATTTTTCCCACCCTTAAAGAGAGTATCATTGTATCGTGCATCACAAACAAAAACCATCTACACGCACACAATGGAATTACCTGATTTTCCTATAGAGATACATGAATCTTTGTATGATCTCCTGCCACGCTCGGCTCATCGCGAATCCGTAATCGAAAAGAAAGCCAACTGGAGTTCTCAAGAGAATAAAATGTTTGAGAATGCTTTGACAGAACTTAATCCAACTTCTCAATCTTTTTTTTGAAGATATAGAATCAAAGATTCCTCGAAAGATGATCGAAGAGATCAAGAATCATTATCAGGCATTGATTGAAGATGTAGAGATGATTGAATGTGGTGAAATTCCCATTCCCAATTACAAAAGTTATAATGAAGTTACGAGGGATCACGATATTAATTATCATGAGGAAAAATATATGGAAATGGAGAAGAAAAAGGACAACTCCGCTGGTGGATCTTCTCCTGAAAATGCAGCAGCTAAAACAAGACAATCGCGCCAAAAGGGAGTTCCTTGGACTGAAGAAGAACACAGGTATACATTTTTTTCTCTTAGATTAGAGTTCTTTTCGTCGTTTTCTTTGTAATAATCTGCATGTTTTTTCTTAGTTATTGACGTAAAGGTGAATCAAGCTTAATCTAGTGGCAAGGCTTAACCAGAATTTCAAAATAAAGTGGACAAAAACTTAAATAATATTTTCATTTTAGGGTAAGTTTGTCTTCATGAATAACTCACGCATCCATCCATCTTTTAATAAACATGAATGCAGGTTAATTATTTCTTATGGGACTCAACAGATATGGAAAAGGAGACTGGAGGAGCATATCAAGATACTATGTGATTACCAAAACCACAACCCAAGTAGCTAGCCATGCTCAAAAGTACTTGAAACGCCAAACAAGCACCACTCCAATCGGCCGACGTCGCCCCATCATTCACGACATCAAAACCGTGAATCCTATTACTTCCACAATGCCCCAAATCAGGCATACTCATGATCAACGTGGCAACAAGATTCAAGAAAGTCCATTGATCCTGCGTAATTTCTCAGCTAATTCACATATCGTTAATTCATCGCTTAATCTTCACGATTACCCTTTTAATGGTGATGGATCAACAAAGAATCATAATTCAAGAATGTTTACACCCATCCAGTATGTTTTCATCTACAGATCCAATTGTGAATCAAGCTTCTAGTCATGCAGCTGATCATCCTCAACCATTTGTTCATTTACGTCGATAAGTACGAATCAACGGTATATACATGAAGCTAGATTGGACTGCATGAATAATCATGCCTGATTTCATGCATGGCTACGACCATTTATTATTTTGTCAATTTTCATGCTCTTTGCTTTGAGTTAATTCATGCAAACTTTGATAAATAAATAGGTGTGCCTCAAAACAAAACAAAAACCTAGATCGCGCTAATTTTATGAATTATAAAAAAAGACTATAATAAGGGGTTGGAAATAATTTATATATTTTAATAATACGATGAATTTTTTTAATATAATATATGCTTATGTTCAGAACTTTATAAATTCAAAATTGAATGGAGTAACCTATTAGCAAGCATATACATGTCATTCACTCCTTTTTTCTTCCCACCCCCCGTATTTAGTTATGTGAACAATGTTTAATGTTTCTAAAATTTAAGGATTATTTGACCTAAGGAAAATAAAATAAATTTGTATTTTTTTTGTGAAATTTTCATTGAACTTCCACCCAGAGAATATCTATTATAAAATTACTTTCACTATTATTAAATAAATAATTATTGTTTGTTCGACAACAAAAGAATTAATAAATATATACTTCAATAATTACAAAAGAAAAGTTGTTATATTATTGAAAAATCACGTACGACCATGTATACAAGATTTTAGGTAAATGGAAATCAAATTTTTATGTGTGCAAATTTTTTATCAAAGAGTTTTTGTTATTTAATCCTATCTAGAACTTTGACAAAACAGACCAATCAGTTAATTGCATAACGTCGTTTGTATAATATATTTTTTTCGCCAACTTTATCTAGAAAAATAAATTAGAAAATCATATGATTTTCATTATTTGTGCATGTAATGCTCTTATAATTATTGGATCAAGTGTTTGTGTATTATCTCTAAGGACATTGTCGAATAAATATGAGAAAATGCGCTTGTAAGAATCACTCAATTAAAGCAAAAGCTCACAGCTATTTATTTTCTTGTGGTACTCAAAAGTATGACAACTATTTAGTATTTCCTCCTCTAATTTTTTTCCTTAACAAATTTATACATTTTTATGCTAACCTTAATTTCATCCAACCTAACAATCGTTAAAATAAATAATTCAAACACTCAACCTTAAAAAAAATTCAATTTTCCAGTTTTATTTTCAAACACTGTCAACTTTTGATGTCCCACTCCTTCACAATCTGTAAATTTAATCGTTTTTCTAAAAATATAATTTTTTTCGAACGCTCCTTAAATTTATGACATATATTAATATTCGATCAAAATAAATCTGTCTTCATAGAATAACTTAGATTTTTTGCATATTTAATCCTTTTTGGTGGCATGCTGATTTGATGCCCAATGTTGCATTACTAACATGGCATCATATCAACACTTCTATTAAAAATTGACTAAATTCATTAAAAACAAAAAGAAAAAGCCAAATTATTGGACTGATATTGAATTTTGGATCAATCAGAGGACCAAAAACCAATATAGGTTAACTTGCAGGCAAATTTCAATTTTTACGTACATCATCATCAAAACAAGAAAATCCCACAACGAACTACGCACAATTAATCATCAAGGTGTTTAATATTCGATCATGGTAAGAACAATACGAATTGGAATTAAGGTTCTGTTGATCATATGTAAGCTGCAATATTTGAAAAAATCTATCAACAAAGAAGACACATGGACCGCAAAGCTACTACACCAAAATGAATTAGTGCATTGACGACAGCGGAAGATACATTTTCGTTCTCATTGTAAGCAGTTGAACTCATTTTCACATCTCATACTTGATCTGAAAAATGCAAGTGACCACAAACAGTTGGTGGCAAATTTTTTAAAAAAAACAATGATGA
Organism: Primulina huaijiensis; assembly: GCF_012295235.1. Classification (NCBI taxonomy): domain Eukaryota; kingdom Viridiplantae; phylum Streptophyta; class Magnoliopsida; order Lamiales; family Gesneriaceae; genus Primulina; species Primulina huaijiensis. The sequence goes on along the minus strand of NC_133308.1, from coordinate 26,720,840 downwards.
ATCATGAATCTACAAATTTTCGGAAGCAAGGATCAGAGCATATCTGAAAAGGTTGCTTTCTGCGCCAAGGCATTTGAATTCGATGAGAACTAGTTGCCCAAAAATCATCGGTTTGCTGTATGGCACAGAAAAAAGCGAGGGTTAGCCCAACAAACAGTTACTTTGATCGTACTCAGAATGAGTAACTTAAACAATGTTGATATCAAAGGTCGAAACCAGTTCAAAAGAAATTGCTCCCGCTCGACCAAATTTGTGAATCTACTTCTAATAATATGGATTTTAGCGTGTCTGATAGGAGATAAAGGGAATCTTAGTCGTCATGATACATTGCATTTAGCCAACTGTCTACATTATAAACACTATTGGATAAATCCATCAACATGAGAAATGGCTATACCCAAGAAGTTCAATTTGGTTTTTCCAAAGTGCTCCATGTTACCCATTAGCATAGCCCACACCATCGCGTTTACGTTTGTTAGATGTCGAAAAGAAGCACAACTGAGCCCACGATTTCTTTTGCTTGATCGGCTGTGACTTGACATCCTTCTGTGCATAAAGGTTGGCCATGTATTGAACAACAGCCTGACATGAAAAAGAAAAAAAAGAATCATATTTAGTAAAACAATAATTTAAAAGGAAAATACAAATATGAAAACAGAGTCGGATAACCTGAGCTCCTTCCACAATTACTTTTCTTGGCGGCTCCAACAGAGGATTTCCCTCAACATTCAAGACACGCAGCTGAGATAGCATTCTAAATGAGTCTGGAAGGACTCTTATTTGGTTATTGCTCATGTCCAACTCCTCTAGCATTTCAAGGTTTCCAATGGATCTTGGCAGAGATTGCAAGTCAGCAAAGTTGTTGCTTATGTTCAACCTCATCAGAGTTGTAGCAAGGCACAAGCTCTCAGGGACATATTCAAGCTCGTTGAAACTAGCATTGAGCTCTCTTAAGCTAGACAAAGATGCCATAGTCGTGGGCAACTGTTTAATGTTATTGTACCGCAAGGTGAGAATCTCCAAAGTTTCAATTCGTCCTACTGCTTCAGGGAGGGCTTTAAGCCGGTTGTAGTCTGCACGAAGCTCCATGAGTGAAGTACATTGGCCAATTGTATGTGGGATTTCCTCGATATTGTTAGTTTCGACATTCAATCTTTTGAGACTGACCAGCGATCCAATTATGTCTGGAAGCACGGAGATAGCATTAGAGCTCAAATCAAGATCTTGCAAATTAACTAATCTGGTAACAGTCGAAGGCAGTGATTTTAACTGGTTTCCTCTCAAATCAAGACTAACAAGGGAAAGCAAATCCCCGATGGATTCATGTAGTTCACAAATTCTATTTCCATGTAAATCCAATGTTTTTAATGAGGATAGCCCCCCTATAGATTCTGGTAATCCTGCAATCCTATTTTCTGATAAATCCAATGTGATCAAAATCGAAAGCTTCCCTATCGAATCAGGAATCCATTCAACTTGATCTGATAATTTTCCCTGCAGAATCAGCTCTCTAGTTCCTTTCTTCACCGACACTTGAATAAGACCGGCTAACTTTATAAGACCGAGTTTTTCCCCCTCTTGTCCTGTAACAGATCAATTGTTCCAACATCAAAAACAGGATATTGATAGCATTTAACACAACAAAATTACCGACTGAATAAATATAGTCGATCTTACCTTGTTTGAGAGTTGAATCCACATATTGTGGCACATTCGATACATCTAAAGCTCGATTCCTGGCCCAAATTCCCTCACTTCCGCTTACACGAAAGGCCGTATTCGGCTTCTTCAAATAACTATCATCTTTAGCAAACAACACCTGCGAAGCCTTCACGCTCTCCTTCTCATTATAGAAACTCGAAGAAGATGATGAAGTGACCGTTGCCAATGGAGAATTCAAACTGTTGGTGGAGAAAGAAGCCGTGGTAGCCAAAGACACATCGCTCGAATCTCTAGATTGAGAACCTGAACTCATAGGCAAGCATTTGGTAGCTCTCTGAATCAAATCACCAAAAACTAAGTGTACACCCTCTAGATTCAACAGTTTGAGAGCTTCCCTCTTAATGTCCTTGCTCTGGAAATGGATCATATTTCGCTGCATCTCCAGCAAGATATCGAACAATTCTTGTGGGACATCTTTTCCCTTGATTTGCTTTGCGATAACCTCCAATCTCAACTGATCTTCCCTCTCCACATTCTGAATCAAAGTTCTCGCTGCTTCAACCTCTTCTATTCCGGGACTGGCCGGTAATGATCTATGGATTCTCATTATCTCTTCCACCACGTCGTCTACAGTTGTCGTGGGCGGTCCCATCGTCATTTTTCTTCAACTTTATCCTTTCTCCTGGAATTTATCCAAGATACGCTGAAACACAAATATAATAATACCGAAACCAAAGAATCGCCCACAGAAAATGAAAAGTTCTTCTTTCTACACAAGTATTCAAAAACGCGGTAAAACAAAGTTCAGTTTCGCTTTCCAAGCAAACCCTGGAAGAGAAACAGAGAAACGACTGATAGGCTTCCGTATTCGAATTTGCTTGGTTCTTAGGGTTGAAAAAAACAACAGAAACACAATTCAACGATGCGGATTAATGCAATTATATAAGCAAAACACCAATTACCCCAAAAACAAAAAAAACAATCAACACGTACTCTACCAACCTGTTACAGCGATTCAACGAAATGGCGCATCAAATCCGAAGAAATTTGAATGCGAAATCTACTATCCAGCTACAAGAAAATTCCGACAAATATAGAGAGAAAAAGGGGAAAAAAAAGAGCAAGGAAAATTGGTGGATAATTGGAAATTTGATCCAAACAGATCAGTCGATGGGGTTTATCAACAAGATCTGCTCACTTTTTCATATTTTATCCTCTTCAAGAAAAAGACTTTGAACCATATTAGGAAATGCAATTAATATTTCAAGAAAGTTATTGAGCAGTTTAATCTTTAAAATATAAAATTTATTTTTATTTTTCTTCTGATTAATATTATTTGTGCTCTTCTCACATACTCACTCACACAAATGTCACCTTATCAAAATATAATATAACATGTCAATTTTTGTGGGATATAAAATTCCAATTACATTGTTTATCATTTGGAGTGGTCCCTTTAATAAATAATATGTTTAGGAAACTAGGTCCATCCAAAAATTCAAATTTTGATTAATAAACATGTGTATTGATAAAAAAATTATAATATTTTTTTTTATAGTAGGTCTCTTGTGAGACGGTCTCACGAATCTTTGTCTGTGAGACGGGTCAATCATACCGATATTCACAATAAAAAATAATACTCTTAGTATAAAAAGTAATAATTTTTCATGGATGACTCAAATAAGATATCCATCTCACAAAATACGACCCGTGAGACCGTCTCACACAAGTTTTTGCTTATTTTTTTATGAGTTATTCAAATAAAATTTTCGTCTCATAAAATTGATCAGTGAAAGTGGTTCACATTATTTTTTGTGTGTATAGATATTATCCACATAGCAATTATAATAATCATATAAATAATGTCTTTTCTAGGTTTATGACTTTTGGGTCCCAATGATGGATGTTTTCTTGAAGTCATCCTCCTTAAATGGTCCTCACCAAGTGTAAGGCCCGAGCCTATAGTAGGCAGGAGGAAAACTCTCGGTGCAGTCTGAATCATTGATCATTTGATATATATTCTCTAGGGACTAATAATTTTTGACCTTCTCCAAAAAAAATAGGCTTCTAGCTAAATTAATTTTCTTACAGCAAATTGAAGCATTTGATTATAGAGGTAATAAGACATTTAATACTTGTTGATTTAATGGATCTAAACGAATGGCACATACACCCTAGTACATTTTCTTCGATGCTGAGGACATCTTCTCTTTTGTGAAAAAAGATTGGACTATGTTTTTATTCAAATTTTATGTTCAAATCATAAATGATATAATCTTTATTTTTAGTCAAGGGGAGAATTTGTTATAATTTGATATCGAACATGAGGTTCTACTCCAAACTTAAGATTTTGATATTTTATGAGATATAAGTTCGACAATAAACAGGTCTTTAGAATATTCACTTTTCAGAATGTATTTACATAATTAAAATATAGCCACTTAATAACCAAATTGATTTTGATATGTGGGGTTCAAATAGACGTCACATAATCAAATTAAAATTAGATAATTGGAGGTCGTGTAAGCCAAAAATACCGTCTAACACGTCCATCTTCCATTCCATTTAAAGCCATCGAATAATGTGTATATCTCGACCATTTTGAAACTATGGTTGTGAAGTGTCTGGTATTTGTGATTGTCAAGTTGACAACTTTCCCTTTCTCTGAAATATGTTTGTATTTTCGATGTGTTCCAGGTACTTGGATTAACAAGACTAAAAGATTATAAGTTTTCAGGAGAGAAGGCTGAACACTTGATTTTGTGGAGTCGAAGTTATTTTGTAATAAGCTTGAATTATTAGCATATAACATGGACATCTGAAATCATTGTAATTGTTAGGATCAAACGATCAGCACTAGGTCAAAAGATATATCTATTAGTCAAGACGCGGTTTTATTTCATTATACTCGAGACAACGCAGAGTGCACCTACTTGGGTGCTCGTATGTCGGGTTGTTAGGTTCATGAGTCTAAGGAGGTGCGTGTCTATCTGCTGGTGGTGTCTCGTATTCTTTAGAGATCATTCTTATCATTTCTCTACTATCAGTCGTGTCCCAAGCAGAGATATTATTATTGCTCGTTAAGATCTGACGTCACTCTTTTATAGCTCACCTAGCCAACTAGATCAAATGACGAAACGTCAGCAGTTTGACGCACGAGAACTTTCTAAGAAGTCACTCATCCCATTAATACTTTCATTCATGCATTGTCAACACGAAAATAATAAAGTTAAGTGTTGTTTGTCTAAGATGCCGATTTCCATGTATCTTAATTCTAATTCTAATTAAATATAAGTGTGTAGAGTTGAGAATTTGTCGTTGAGCAAGAGTTATAACTAGAGGTAAATGTCCAAGTCCAATATTTTAAATCGTAAAACAGTCCAAGTGTCACATGTCAATCGCTCTCCTGACATGTAACATTTACTCTTTGTAATATAATGGTCACAATAAGCGAGCCTCTCTTCATCGTCAGCAAAGCATGACAAATATTAAAAGGAAGCTATATTCCTCCACTTCATGTCCCATATCTGATTTTGTTACATGATGGATGTTATTGTAGGTCTTGTACTGACTGAACAAATCACATGACATTGTTGCATGTCCCCATTTGTTACTAATAATGCCTCCTTAATTGAGTTATATACATTTATATATACATGTCCATACATACATACATACATACATACACACATAAATAAATATATATATATATGTCAATGGCATGTCAATATTACATCAACATCATGTCAGAAAAATGATTAAATTGAAAAAAACAGACGGACGAAAACTAAAATTGACCTCATAAATTGCCGAAATCGCAAAGATTACCAAAACTGTATTTTTTTTTCATGATAGTGTTTATACTTTATTTTATGTTACATACACTTCATTCTATTAATAAATTTTATATTATACATATATAAGTAGAGTGTGAGTATCAAAAATGAGTGTGTAAATAACATTGACTGTATATATATAATTATTTGGTTTTAAAATGAAAGTAGAATTATGTTTAAAAGCAAAATAAATTCATAAATTTATACAAACTAGTTAGTTAAACAAATTATAAAAAAAATTATAATAAATATGATAGAATATATAATAAGATGAAAATGAATTGATTCAGATAGTTAGATTTAAAATTTCATAAACAGGATATTTATAATCAATAATATTTTAGTAAAAGTCTCAGATTTATACTTAATTAAGAGTCCAGACTCAAGATGGATAACGTTAGAGGATTCAACAAAAAAATATTTAATTTGTATTTTGGTCAATATTAATTATTCTCTTTAGTTTTTAAAAGTAGCTTTAAGAGTATTTAAGTTTTTTTTATAAAAAAAATTATTTATGTATAAATATTTTTAGTTTGCTACTGTGAAACATTCTAGATAATCGACTCAACTACCAACTAATATAAAAAAAATGTTTTGTTGTCCAATTAATATATAAAATATTTTACAATTATTTCATTAATTTAACAAATCGTTATTTAATTAACTTTTCCATATTTTAATATTTAATTTTTATGTGAAGTCAAGCATGAATGATTTAGACCAACTTAGACGTGCAGCAGTGGTAAAATTACCCATCAAATATAACATATGGTTTGATGAAATCCAAGGTGGCCTAATTTTTTTTTTCTCAAAATACTGTAATAATAATAAATAAATAAAAAAGTCATTGTAATAGTCAGTCACAAAAGTATACTCGAAAGTTGCCAGGTTGTGTGGAATGAATGAATCGAGGTGTGAGTGTTGGGTCGGGGCAAAGCACACGTGTCCAACCCGAACCAGCTGGCACTGCTACTCACGCTATAACCGTTTTCTCTTATCGGGCCAAGCTTTTTGGCTTTTGGATCAAGCTGTAACCCTTGCTCCCCACGTGATACTGCTACCTNAAACTTTAATGCAAGTCGCATGTAGTTCAACAGAGTCTTTGTTTATTAGACATTAAATTGTAGATTTAATTCTTACTTAGATTGTTTTTTTATTCCTTTCTTTTTTCTATTTATTTTTTTAATTTATATATCAAAATTACAATGTAGTCCCTCACGATTTCTTATAATTATATTTTGATCTTCGTTTAAATATAAATCAAATGAATGATAAAAAAATATTGTACCAGTACGCAACGCGTGTATCGGTGTACTACTATATATTTAAGTGAGAGAGTGGAAACCTTCCGTCGAATTAGTTTTTCACAATAGAAGTTCAACGAGTAGGTCTCTTGTGAGACGGTCTCACGAGTCTTTATCTGCGAGAGANTAATTTACCTCTCTATCACTTGCACACAAACACGAATATATTCACACACACACTTATCATCAGTTAACAAACGAATACATTAATTATTTGTATGATCTCGACAAAATAAAAAAATTTTATTTGTGAGACGAGTCAAACTTATTCATATTTACAACAAAAAAAATAATATTTTTGACATAAAAATTAATATTTTTCATGGATGACTCAAATAGAAGATATGTTTCACAAAATTGACACATGAGATCGTGTTACAAGAGTTTTGTGATTAAACAAATACTTCGTCATATTTTCCGGAGCAACACTTTGAGATATACCAGAGTTTATTTTGAAGTTTGATGAATTATTATTCTAGTTATGTTCTATGATTCCAGGGGCTTGTTGGATTTGGCTCGTTAAACTTGAATAACAAAAATTGAAGAAAAAAAAACCAAATAGCGCCTAAAAAAGATTTAAAAAAATAAATAAATAAAGTTACGGAAATACAATATAATTTCGCACGTATTTATATCTATTTGAAAAGGCGAATAAAAATTTTTTCATCACTTATTAATGTACATTTCAATCAAACACAGATAACTATTTTTTTCCCTTAAAAAATGGGAAAAAAATATTTTTATAAACACTGGACAAAAACACCATCACTTAGATTACGGACATCGTATTGTGACTGCAAAGTTGCTTCCTATAATAACTATTTTCTTTTTCTTTTTTTATACGAAAATAATTAACCAAATTGTCGGAGGAATCCGTTGTTAATTAATTCAAGTATTATTTTAAATCATTGTGGGAATAGACTTATTACATGTATCTATAAATTTTTTTTTTAAGAAAGAAATAACTCTCCATAGTGATGTAGATGCCCCAAAGTTGCTCAGATCCTGGAAATGGACCTGCCAAGAACTGCCACAACAAGCTCATTCATTTGCACAACAGAATCAATAAACTTAGTATGTAAAGCAGAAAATTGTAGAAAAGTGGCTTTTTTACTTTTGTATTCAAATATTAAATTGTTTTTGTTAAAAAAGAAGACGCTTGTAAATAATTAATAAATTATATCTCGTCCAGAATTTACTTCTGCATCCAAAATGATCCTAATATCAAACATACATCTTAAAATAATAACACAATACATATGCGTATAAAGCGTATAAAGTGTATAAAGCGCATCGGACGAACTTTATACGTAGGAATTGATTAGTACTCAAGAGAGTACAATCCCACAGCCACTTATCATCAAAGAGTAGATAACATAATCCATTTTATAATATCATGGAAACGGTTCGGTATCAATCAACATTTTGAATGAGCAGTGATAATAACAAATATCAATCCCAAATTTCCTTCTTTTATCTCAATCAGAGAAATAAATTTAGAGCTGCATGCAATTGACTTCAGTATTCAATCACTCTTACCCTCTTGAGAACCAATCTCCTGAAGGTAATGTTCCGCATCTAAAGCTGCCATGCAACCTGTATAAATGTAGCAGAAAGAAATTACAGTTTAAATCGATTGAACGTTGATGAATATTCGTCAAATATGGAAAGAAAATCTTCTTTACGTTCCTTATGGTTAAATAAGTGGGTGATCACATCCCTGATATTGGAAGTTATTGTACAGAATTAGAACATATCATTTCTACAGTTCCTCCGTGTCATATTTCAACATTTTTCTCCTCTCAATAGATTTCATACTCGGGAGATGCTACATACCCCACTTAAAATGTTCATGAAGTTAATCAATAGATTTTCATACCCCACTTACAATGTTCATGAAGTTAATCATGTCGAAGATGTTTCAACATAGAAAGTGTTTCTTTATCAATTTAACTACCCCTTGTGAAGAGAGCGTGACATAAAATTCCCTGATTCTAACGTTTCTTATTTTAATTTTCTACCAAATTTTCATCTCTATACCGCAAGTTTTATATAACTAAGTCGAGTCAAAGGAATAAACAGCACAAATTTTTTAAGGATTATCAGCTGTTGAAGCATATCATGAGAGACAAGTCTTGGTTTTTAACTAGTGCTGGTAGAATCAAACTGAAGCGTAAGTATTCACAGAACAATAAAGACCAAGTAAATGTAAATTACAAGAGTCGATTCATCGAGGTTCTTTTAGAGCATCAGTTACAATCCAATTCAAGGTCGGAGCCCAATGGATTCTCTGAGAAATAATCCTAAACTTGTTCACTTTCATCATTATTCTTTACTTGAGGAAATACCTCACACCAAGAAATACAAGTCTGATTACAGAAATCCTATTATCCAAGTTCTCTTGTTCTTTCCTTTGAAAACTAACCAACCAAAACTTCACACACCTTTACAAGGCATTTAAAAGCTTTCAAATCAACTAACCAAGACTCATAAACCCATACAAGAAAGGAATTTCAATGAGATATTGTTCACCACAGCAAACATCCCCCAAAATTGGACATTTTCACTGGTGTACCTATCAACTTCAAGTAATCACAATTTTACAAGAACTTGCCACTAATATCATAACATTTTCTCAGTTTACCTGCCAAAAAAGCTACTTCATGCTGTTGAACTTTCAAACGGATCCACAAATATAAGCTTTTTTTCAACATGCCTTTCTTTGGACAAACTTCACTCATGGGTGATTTACAAAAATATAATCTAAACCACAAAACATCAATCCAATTATTGCTTTCTTCAATTTGCTTGTTTATCTATTCAGATGTTTTTCAATTCACATTTCACACATCATAAAATAACCAATAGATAGAATACAAATTCTAAGCGTACAAACACAATTAACACAACAAAACATATACGTCAAGAATCACCATGGATCATAAATTCATAACAGTAAAATAAAAACAAATGACGCAAACTAATACTACATATTGACTGACCGGTGCCAGCAGCAGTGATGGCCTGCCTGTATTTCTTGTCCTGAACATCACCAGCAGCAAAAACCCCTTTAACACTGGTTAGTGTGGTGCCGGGCTTCGTGATCACATACCCATCCGAATCCAATTCCAGTTGTCCGTCCAAGAACTTGGTCGCAGGTTCATGCCCAATTGCAAAAAACAAACCCGAAACACTCAAATCCGAAACCTCCCCACTCCCCACATTCTTCACCTTCAAACCTCCCAATGTCCTGTCCCCATATGCCTCAGCCACTGACGAATTCCACAACACTTCGATTTTTGGATTTGATAATGCTCTGCTTTGCATTATCTTTGACGCCCTAAATTCATTTCTTCTATGTATAATGTAAACCTTAGAACCGTATTTTGTCAAAAAATTGGCTTCTTCCATAGCCGAGTCCCCTCCACCAATGACCGCAAGGGGTTTATTACGAAATATAGGGGCTGCACCATCACAAACAGCGCAGGCGGATATTCCCCGGTTCCAAAAGATATCGGAACCTGGGAAGTTGAGGCGTTTCGCGACCGCGCCGGTGGCCACAACGACCGAATCAGCTAGAACAGTCTTCGAGTCAGTAAAAATTTTGAATGGCGAGGCTGATAAATCCACCTTAAAGACAGTTTCGGTGAATATTTGAGTGCCGAAGCGGATGGATTGGGCTCGGCAGCGTTCCATGAGATCACCACCCCCGAGCCCATCAGGAAAACCCGGGAAATTCTCCACTTCTGAGGTTGTGGTGAGCTGACCTCCAGGAGCGATGTCGTTGGCCATCCAGCCTTCGAAGAGAATAGGTTTGAGCTCAGCTCGTGCGGCGTAAATCGCGGCAGTGTGAGCAGCGGGGCCGCTACCAATGATGCAGAGGCGTGTTTTCAGAGTATGGAGATCGCTTTCCATGGCGGTTATCTTGGGAGTGGCGGCGGCGGCGGCGGTGGTGGTGAGGGTGGCGAGGCCAATTAGGTTGCGAGCTGACTTCAGTGCGTTTAAAAGCTTTGGGAAACAATTGTGGCTCATTTCTGGACCAAGTCTAATCTTATTCCACCTTTGCCTATTTTAGAATTCCCCCTCATTTCAATTTTCACCAAGATTAAATACATCCCAAAAATATTCCTTTATTTTTCCCCCCAAAAAAAAACATTCTTTTCTTTTCCATACAAAAAAGTATTTAAATCTTGACAAAAACTTTTATGAGACAAAAGATTTCATGATTCAATTTTATGAGACATATCTTTTATTTGAGTTATTCATGAAAAAATGATAGATATTTCAAGATCTTTGACCTCTACCTGGACCCAATGAGAAAAATGGAATCAACATGTGCTTTATAAATGGCTTCGGCACAAAATAAAAAAAGATCTCTAAATGACTAGGAGTTCACGTTATCGCCATCTTTGGTAAAATCAAATCATCAGCGAAGACATTAATAAACTGCCCTATCTTAGTTTTTAGCAGATAAGCTCAGTTTTTGTTTAACAATACATCCCAATAGAGAACGACCATACTTGTTCAATTTATCTCTTTCAATTTGGATCTCATGAGGCCGACCTTGGAAACGATTATCTCTTTGGGGTAGGGGTTGCCAAAAAAAATTATTGCAAAAAATGTCTCTTTTATTATAAATATGGGAGAGTTGACTCATCTCACGAATAAAGATCTGTAAGACCGTCTCACATCAGACTTAAATCTTTGATTGTGAGACATTGAAATATCTTTATAGTTAATTATCGACTCATAGAACAAATAAAAGCATTATTTTATTTTATGCATCGATAACCAATCAATATTTCATATAATCTGAATTGATCATACAACAATTTTCTACAAATATCTATCATGTTTTACCTTGATAAAAAAAATTTTCAATTTTTTTTATGAATTTAGTTACTTATTTAATATCTATACTATCGGGATTAGTGGATTGTTTAAAGAGGGTAAATAAACATCTCATAAAAATTTTAGAGTTGTAATAGCTTAGTTTTTGGAACGTTCTCGAGCAAACTGAACACAAAAAATTATATTGAATTTGTTTCTAAACTGAGCCGAAAATATTCAAAATAACTCTTCTAAAACTGATTATTTATTTTGTAAATTATTTGAAATGTATGCAAGTCAAATATATAAAAGCAGGAAAATTACATAGATGTGCACAGATCTTGACGGGTTAATTACCCAATTTAATTATTCAGTTCATTATTGAGGTCCAAATTGATTATAAAGGCCCAAGCCCGGTAGACACTCCAAAAAAAATATATAAATAGGAAAAGATTCTCATTATTCAAAGATTAGATGATTTTATGCTTAAACTTTTTAGCTCTCAATTAATATCTTTAAATTGTTGTCTGACTCGAGCGTCAGAGTGTTTACGCCGGGCAAATCCCGGCTTCTCTGACGTTTGTTTGTGACGCAGGTGATATAACCCACAAATATTTCTCTCCACCAGCTACTTGGACCCGTTTACGAGCTAACTATAATATCCTTTTACGATTACTTGAATTCGTTTACGAGCCTGCAGAGTAATTCGGATAATCGCAATATTTGGCTACACCAGATCTAATTGTCTTACACAATAAAATTCTATATTTTTGAAGAATTTCGAATAAGAAGCCAACTCTATACAATAATGCAATTAGTCAAATTTTTCAACTTGGAAAACGGTAAAAACCAAAATTTTCAGCTGAATCCACCTAATTAGCTTCAAACTTTGAACTTGCATTTGGCTTCAACTGAATTAACATCCACCTTTTTTTTTTTTTTTATAATTAAGTTCAATGCTTCTGGGAAAAAAAAGTGGAATAAATATGGCAATAAAATAGCAAAAAGACGAGAGCTTCCTCTTGGCAAAGGAGGCTGTGAAGTCGAGAAGGAAGAATGGAGGAAATCAGGAAAATATATTTGAGTTTAGAGTCTGACTTTTACTTATTAAATAAATATTGAATAACAAATTAAAAAATTGAAACTAAAAATACCGGGTAGTTTTTAGTTTCAATTTTTGCATTTTCTTCACTGGAAAATAGAAATGTTGTGTTGGGTACGTTTTCAAGTGGTCAACTTGTAGGGTTATAAATTTTGTTGGTTTCATTTAGATTTGTATTTCTGCAATTTATTTTTTGCATTTTCAAAATTCTTTTTTCTTCTTTATCATAAATGAGGTGTTTTTTAGTAGTCACGTGTGAATTTTTTTCTTGGTATGTTATGCTACTTGAACATCATTTTTTTTCTAATTATATTATAAAGACATCGATTGAAGTGAAAATTTTAATATATTATATATGCAAGATTTATATTTTTCGAAGTCAACTCGCATCTAGTTCATGCCCATTGCATTTAAAAAGTAGTCCGGAAGTTCAGTTGATCTATGTCGTCTTCTAGATTTTCAAATTTATCGGATTAGTCGATCCATGGTTAAAAAAATTTCTGACTATGCACATAGGTATAACTGAACTATACTTTTTTTTTAAAAAATAAATAAATAAAACCCAACCCAACCGGCCTGAGGACTTCCCTCTTCTCATACTTCACCCGTTCTAAAAGTGGAAAGTCTTTACAAAATTTCAAATACCAACATAAAATATGTCTTCAATATAATCCAAAACCCAAAGGTGACTACAAACTTTTCCGGAATTATAGCTAACCTACCGCAGCAATCATGAAACAAAATAATTATATATATATATATATGGCTGTTTCTTCATTATAAAAAAATAATTATCACTAAACTTAATAATAAATATCTATTGATTATAACTAAAAATTATATAAATTGGAAATTTAGAAAGCATTTTTAAATTGATATGTTGCTGTACATATTTCAGTTTATGATTTTAACATTCATTTCATTAAAAAAATCAGATAAATTGATAGTAGAAGTAAACAATTCGCAAACCATGCATTGAACAATACATGAAACTTTTTATTTTTAAAATCAACTACTAATTGTCTTATCAATATAAAAAAAATTAAGAAAAAAAAGTCATTTGTTGGGGCCAAATCCAAAATACAACATAGACAGACTGAAATTTGTCCCAAAACAAAATAAATAAATAAATTCTTAATACAAATTTTAAAAATTGAAATTATTTAAATTTGATTACCTAAACTACTGGTTATTAGGAAATCAAATTAAAGTAGAAGATAGTAGTTAAATTTATTTATATAGCTAGAGACCTAGATGTCAATACACGATTAAGAAAAGTGAAGCTCTTTTATCGTAGAAATTGTTGTATAATATAGCATAATAAAGTTTCATTTGGACAAATATTTTAAAAACGTTTTTACAGTTTTATAAGTGAAAAAGATTAAAATATATGTTTGGATAAATTTTTTGTAAAACGTTTTTGAAAAATAGTTTTCAAAAAATATTCTCCAAATATAGTTTTTAAAAAACAATTGAAATATACATATTTTTTTGTGTTTTTAGAATAAGAAAAGCGCAGAATTAAAATGTTTTTATAGAATAGTTGTACAAATACATTTTTAGTTATTTTAACTATAAATTGTTTTTTAAAAATAATTGTCCGGACACATTTTGAACTCTAAAACGTTTTTATAAATAATTGTCCAAACACATTTAATCTTAAATAACTTTTAAAATATTTTATAAATTTTTTAAAAACATTTTATAAAAAAGTTTTATAAATACTTATCTAAACAAAACCTAAATATCGTTTTTAATTTTTATTTGAAGTTATTTAAATAAAATATTATATTTAAAACATTTTTTTGGCCCCCCATAAGATATGGGACCTGAGACTGTCACACCGTGTCTCATATGAGCTACAAGAGTCATGTCATATTCTATTCCAACATATCTAAATATTTATCTATCCTAATCCATACTTTTGAATTTATAAAAAACAAAAAAAAATAAATTGTATTCTTAATCACAATTTACAATATCAATACTATGTTCACATTTACTACATTGTAAATATTTTAATCACAATATTGACTAATTATTTAAACTCCCCAAAGTATCCTTCATCCAAAATAGCAATTTTTTTAAAAACAAAATACAACCAAATTGAAATTTTAAAAAAAAATTACATTTCAATAGAAAATTACTCTACTCACTATAATTCACATACAAAATTAAATATTTTATATTTAAATTCAACCTACGCGTATCGTTCGAAATTAATTAAAAATTTTCAAACGATTAATTAGATTGAAAATTATATGCAACCGAATTATCATTGGCATAAATTCCTAGTAATAATTAATTATATAATAATGTGACGAGGCAAAATTTGACTCCAAGGGATTATAATTTTATGATATGTTATTATTAACCATTTCAAATATAATGTACACACAATTTAAGTTGTTTAGGTGACCACCCTTTCCTAAAACTTAATTTAATTCCCAAGTCAAAAGAAACCATCCACTGGTAGCATCATCTTATCCTTCTTTGTATAAGGCCTACTAGTTCGCTCAGATTTTTCTCTTGTTTAGACTTTACATTAGGAAATATTTTAAACTAAATTAACATAGTGTTATTATTAAACTATTCAAAAAAGAAAACTACTACAACTCTTTATTAAAGTCTTCGAAATATTACACAACTTGGCTATATAACACTCTCGAGAGGTATCCGAGTTAGTAGAGTATATATATGAGTGTTTTGTCAATGATCAGGAATCGAATTCCTCTTACCAACATTTTTTCGAGCGAGCTCGTCGTACAGAACTTGTCTAATACGGTTTACCTGACTAGCATGATTTCCATGCTATTACGTTAATATGATAGTTTAAAAGTAGCGGCTAGCTAGTGCATGTTCTAATATGTTTAAATATTAAAAAAAAACTTGGATATATAATTAATACATATTTATAGATATTTATATAACTGTTAATTAGGTGAGCAATATCAATTTAATGTGACAATCAAAACGTTTGTGCCACATATTTGAAAGTGAGAGAAGATTAAAGAACATGAAAATGAGGAAAAACATCATCTTGTGTGACAATGAATATCCGATCAGATTAAAGGGGGAAAAAAGAAGAAGAACCTTGGAAAAATTTGAATTTCAAGAAAACTCAAAGCCGTGAAAACCATGGTTGCCACTCACAATCCCTACAGAGATTAATTTAAACCAAACAAATCAAACTAACATGAATCATAATCATAATCAATCAAAGAAAAAGTGAGATGGATAGAATATAAAATTATATATTCACAAATTTTTGTTTATACGCAAGGATTTCAACCGTTTGACCTCAACATATGTTCTCTTTCATCTGCAGTACTGGTCGAATTCTTCTTGATGAAATCCAGACAATCTGCAATGGCTTCTGCACAAAACGATTTCGAGTGTGCAAGTGATCTTATCCCGCAGTATTCCATATTATCATAACCCAAATTCATGCCCTTTCCAGTACTGCTCTTTTTACACAAATTCCTCCTCAAAGATCGTAAACAATCCTCGTACATGTACTTCAATCTTCTGAGTATCCCCAACAGATTCAAGAACTTTCTGCGCAGCCTTCTTACAGAGAATCTTCTCGAGTTTACTCGAAAACCCTTCACGCCGTAGCATTTCTTAATGATTCTGCCGCAGTTTCTACGACTCATTTTTCCTCGGGTCCAATGGAGAAAAAATATTTGTTGGTATGTATCTTTCGTGCAAGAGTTTATACGTAAGTTGGTAGGGTTTTGAATTTATTGGGGAGTTGCCAAAAAATTCAACTTTGTTTGTGAAGGGGATGGAAGGTGAGTTGAAAACGATGGTGATTTCAAACTTTGTTTGGGTCTTAAACGCGGTGGAGATAGTATACACAACGTGGAAATTTTCTCTGAGATTTAATATTTAATTAATATTAATATAATATAATTAATATAATATATTGCACACTAGTGAGCTTATAATATTATTTTATTTACATGGGAAATGCATATTATATATATATATTAAATTGATCAATCTCCTTATCTAATTCTAATTCTAATTCCGATCCATTCCCACAAATTTCCTTTGCATCGTGATAGCTGATAAAATGAAGAATGTGGGAGGTGATTAGGTTAAATTGAGTTATTTAATTTTAAATAAAAATTCTCGTCTCACAGAAAAACTTTGTGAGATAAATTTATATTTCAATTCAAAAGTATTGTTTTTTGTTGGTTATGTTTTAAAGAAATATCATGTAATACATGTTTATTTGAGCTAAAAACGACACATGAAAAATATTAATTTTTATGTTAAAAATATTATTTTTCACTGCAAAAACATTGTTTTTATTAGTTATATATGTTATAGAAAAAATATCGTATAATATATATTGATACGTGAGACTATTGCACACAAAACATACTCTTAATTTTATTATCTAAGCTTTCCTTGCTTTTACACCACTACATTTTATAATTGTTATCAAAATTATTTATTTAATGGATAAACACTGACATTAATATTTTACTCATTGTCAGAATGAAAATATATTCTAACACTAATTATTAATTAGTTCTAGTACGAAGTATCTGTTCCTTTTTTTTTTAAAGCAAAAATCGATTTTGAGTAAATCCATGTTTGAAATCGCTACATGATGTTTACAGTTTATATAACAGCAGTTTCCATGCTGTATCGCGTGATTGTCGCCCAGTAGACTGAAGTGGGACTCTTCAAAATTTGGGGGTCATCTCTACCACTTGTATTGTAATTTAAGCTGTCCGTCGTTCATTAGATGATCATTGGTCAAGCGTTCAGTTACTCTATCAACTCGAGAATGTTAAATCGTTCAATGAAGCTAATTATTAATTTAATAATGTATGGTGTCCAAGATTCAAGGCGACAAAGAAAAAGCAGTAGAAAATTTGTGTCTAGGAGTGGTTGTAAATTATATTGTCTTATAGTATGCATAATTGCCAGCCATTATTTCCTATATATATTAATCTCGTAGACTTTTTATGCTCTGCCTTTAATTATCATTAATTAGAAAAAAGAAGAAGAAATAATTTTTCCTCGGGTTTTCAAGAAATCGCTAGAAGTAGTAATAGTAACATTGTTTTGTTCCTTCAGATGCCTACTTTTGGTAGAACTTTAAATTGATTCACGAAAGCGTATACAACTCAAGAAGGCTCGGGCTTTGACGCTTTCGTGTACGGTTTGCATCATATGGATTGCTATAAATGCATTAACTTTTTTTTTTTTTTTTTTTTTTTTTTTTTTTTTTTTTTTTTTTTTTTTTTTTTTTTTTTTTTTTTTTTTTTTTTTTTTTTTTTTTTTTTTTTTTTTGAGTAGGTCTCTTGTGAGACGGTCTCACGAATTTTTATCTATGAAACGGATCAACCCTACAAATATTCACAATAAAAAGTAATACTCTTATCATAAAAAGTAATACTCTTATCATAAAAAGTAATACTTTTTCACGGATGACCCAAATAAGATATCCGTCTTACAAAATACGACTCGGTTTGTGAGACTGTCTCACACAAATTTTTGTCTTTTTGGATACAAACTTACACGGATAGATTCCTAATCTATTGGCATCCTACGTTCGGTTCGAGGAAAAATCATCTTCTTTAACATTTTCTATAACATTGTAATGTGTAAATATTTTATTTGTGTGAATTATGATGCAGGTACAAAATAAATTAAACATTGATATACGTGGCAATCAATTATTGGTGTGACGGACAATGTTGTAGATGATTTTCTCTTGTTCGGTTAATTTTTTCTCAGCCTTTAACTTAAGAATAATACTATAGGTACAACCAAAATATCATACAACGATATGTATAACAATAATATCGTGATATTTTGCTATTATATTGTGAGATTTTGTTATTATTTCGTGAGATTTTGTATTGATAAATGAAATTTTTGTATTGAATTTTTTATGTTGTAAGAATGGTTGTATGAAATTGGTTGTACATATAGCATTACTCTTAACTTAATTCCGTTATAACTATGCAACGAAAATACGATGACGGAAGCCCAAAAATTTCTTTTCAAAAGGTTGCTCGTTTATTAATTTATGTAAGGCCATCTCCAACTACAAAATCTATTTTAGTGCAAAATTTACACTAAAATAATGCGATTTCTGCACAAAATACAACATTCATCTCCAACTCATTTACTTCAAATCTTACACCAAAAAGAATATTCCCGAAATATTTTTTTATTTTACATATATTAATTATTATATTTTATTTAATATATTTAAATTATGACTAATGTTGTCCACAAATGATCAATTAAAACATTTAACAGTGCGAAGTGAGCATCATCATCAGTTATATTAATTTTTTGTATTTGTATTAATTTATATTAATTAAAAATCATTAAATCAAATTAGTTTTTAAATATTAATAATTAACATAAATAAATAAATATTTTAAAAATCAACAATTATTTTTTAAAAATTTTGTGACTAAATATCTAATTATTAAAATAATAAAATAAATATTATACTATTATTTAAATAATATTTATAATTTTTAATACAAATATTTATAATAAATACAAATAAAAAAATTAAAAAAATAAATAAATAAAAAAAGAAACCCCTGCGTCAAATTTGGCGCAGAGGAAGGGGTCCCCATTGGAGGGGGGAAATCTACACCAAAATGGTGAAGGTGCAGCCTTGGAGATGCTCTAAGTGCTCGGTCCTATAAACTCTATTATGTTTGACATATGTTGAAGATCCATTAACTATTAAATTCTTGCACAATCTCGATAAAATATTTAATTTATTTTTAATCAATTTCCCGATTTAATAAATTTATTTAAACCTAAGAATCCAATTATTCTCAATTGAATTTAATTAGATTTAAATGAATTAAAATTTGTGAAATTTCAATATTCACCTAAAACCGCACATAAAAGTCAAATATATTCCTAGTTAATTTTCATATATGTTGATTAACATCTTTGTTGTTATATTTAACCAATGTTCTTTCAATTCATGATTGATCAACAAACATGGAAATATGTGATCAGATTATTCACAAACAATATTAAACAAATATCAATTAAGAATTAAAAACAAAAATAATAACCTCTTGAAAAATAAATCATATATCAAACAAAGTATTATATGACATATCGTGACCTTATTCCATAAAATCAAAATAAAACATTTAATAAATTTTAGGAAAAAATAAGAAAATCTCGATAGTAATTGTTTTCTAAATGATTGCGGTGATTTAGATTTTACAATCCAATTAACAAACTTAATCAATCTTATTAAAATCATATCAAACACAAAATATTTTATCACACCATCTTATTTGTCCATATCTTTCAATCTTATATCCCTATGTCATATATCCTTACTCATCTCACGCTANTAAACAAAACAGGCAGTTAATAAATATGTAATTCTTCTGAATTTAAATGCACATGTATGAATTAAATATGACCATTTTTCAATTTTTTGAGCAAATAAAAAACTTTTCCCAGAAACTTTTATTACGGTTAAATATTGACAAATTGATTCCACATTACATAATCATCATTATGTTGCCCACATTACAAAATTCTCAGTTTTAAGTCAGGATAACCAACCCTTGCTTTGTGCCTTTCAAAGAGATTCTGTAGCGCTTCAAGAAACTGCTCATGGACTTCCGCAACCTTGTATGGATCCCCAAGGAAAGAAAAGCAAAGACGAGACTCAGTTCATGACCAACATGCATTGATTGATGGCAGCAAATAGAAATCAAATCAAGCAGCAACATATTTCTATCATAATTCATGAGAAGTTATAGAGGCATGCAATAACGAAAGGCCGGTAATAACTTCGTACATCATAAACGAGGAAGCAAAGAAAGAAACTCAGTTTGGGGCCAATACATTCAATGATGGCAGCAAGTAGAAATAGAAAAGCATAATTTTCAAGCAGCGAACATTGATTCTATCATAATTCATGAGAAGTTTTATAGGCAAGCTAAAAGAAAGTTCGGTGACAGCATTGTGTGTCATACACGAGGATATTAGAAAGAAAATGAGGTTAAATTAGCAATTTCGAAAGTGTAGGCAGGTATTATTCACATTCAACCTCATTTTCAGGAATCAAGTGTGACCAACAAATTCCCATTCCACTGCTTCTTTCTTTTCTGTAAGATTATAATGAACCAGTAGAAGCAAAAAAAAGGCCTAGCTGAGGCGGCCTGTCAAGTTGATCCAATTGTAAGATTTCTTTCAGTGGCCATTGGAAACCCAAAGAGTTGGATTTTACATGTCAAGGCAATCATCTTTGTGTTATCAGCAGCTTGTAGGCTGCAGTTTAGCAGCATGCTATTTGACTTATATAGATAAATTTTTAGTTTATGCTGATCATCTTGCACATTTGAGTAATCAATCTTGACCGCTATGCAAACATGGCAGCAAGCAATAATTAAAACAAAAAAAAAAAAGTCATTACTTTCCATGATTGGATTAATTCTTGTAACTTGTCTACCTCGAAATTTTAAGTCTATGCCAAACATACCTATTCCAAGAATCAATATTATGCAGAAAATATGAAGTTCGCAAGAAAATATACCTTAGATCCATGTGAAAATTTATTAAAGTACTGTTTTACGGGTTAAAATTTAAGGAAACAGGATTCCAAGTAGCCTCAACAATTTTTTATGTGGAGTACTGTAGACTAGCATGCCTAATCTACCTTGTGCCATCGAACTTCCATAAAAAGCGAAATGATACATGAATAGAATATGCATGCAGAGGGATACCTCTTCTGGAGAAGGTTGCGGATTTTTCTTGATTATGATTGGTTGGCCGACCACCACATGCATTGGATGCCTAAAAGGAAGAGGTGAACTGCGAACCACAATCGGAAAAAAATCAGAATAAGAGCACTTCCCTTAAGCTGAGAAACACTTATTTCTTTCCTCCATTTGAAAATGTAATAAATATGAGCCAATAGGTAACCCCTTCATATTAGCCAATAGCAGAGTAAAATAAAATCACATAAAGCAGGATCCTCTAGGAATTACATACTATAAAGACCAAAAGGTCCAAAACAACCTCCTATTTTCTCTTTTTTATGAGACTAGCTGAAAGAATCATACCATGACATGACTACCTTGGATAGTTGACAGAGATTCATTTGCTACTTTTATTATTGTTGAGCCTTACGAATTTCTGGGTTGACATTGTTGGCAGTTAGGCTGCCATTGATCAGCTAAAGTTGTAGAGGTGTGTGAGTAACCAGATCCCATTAATTAAAACAACTCATAAAAGTTGAGAGATATATTGATACATGGGACGGAAGCAATTTTCTTAAATTTTCTCTCGATCTGCATGCTTGTTTATTGTTTCTTCTTCTTCATCGAAATGAAGTTTGATTAAAAAAAAAAAGCCTAAACCAGTACTGAAAATTGAGGGAAAAAATTTGAGATTTTTCAAGTTGACAATCCAATCTTTCGAAACAGTAATGAAGGAAAGAAGACCTCAAGTCAGAATCTAACAGTACACGAGGGTAAAGAGATAACACAATTCAACTACGTGGTCTGATCATAAGTGCTATGATATAGTCAAACAATTGACATTTAAAACCGTTCTTATTCTTATTTCCCATTTAAATATTTAACTATGATCAGATTTTTTATACTGTCAATAAATATGCTCTCTTTTTAATCACGGATTCATCATATTAACAGATAATACAATAACCACGATAATATCAAACTCAATCATGTAATCCTTATCACATATTCATGACAATTAATTCAGGAGGAACCCTAAAACGACCCCTCTTATGACAGGTTATATGTCATGGTTCTGAGTTACATATCTCGTTATGGGGCGGTTCGTTTTAGGTAAGAACATCACGATCTTTCAGCATTAGGCTTTTATGAAATCTTCAGCTTGACCATTTATTTACATGCGCTCACTTATAAATACAAACAAATCTTCTCCCTGTCAACTACTAAAAAATAAAGATAGATTCCCTGTCAACTACTAAAGATGTACACAAATCCTAAAGATAAAATACTTCTCCTAATCCCAACATGTGTCCCATATTTATAGAAATTAGAACACATGGGATATTGACAATTATCTTTTATTTGAAAAATAATCAAATAGATAAGTAGTAAACTAGTCAGTAGAGTGACCTTGTCACTCGGAAAAGTAAAAAGCAGAGTGTAGTGGCTCGAAGCAGCACTGAGGTAAAATTAAGGGCTGTGGCTAATGGGGGTGGGAGATATTATGGCTAATGTTAGTTCTTGAAGAGCTAAAGATGAACTTGGAAGCTCTGACGAGACTGTTTTGTGATAACAAGTCAGCAATTAGTATTGTGAATAGCCATGTACAGCATGATCGCACAAAACACATTGAGGTTGACAGGCATTTCATTAAAGAAAAGTTGGAGAGTGGAATCATCTGTGTGTCGTTCATCACATTTGAACGACTAATTGCCGATGCGTTGACAAAGGGCCACATAGACCCAAAAATTTCACTACCAAGTTGGGCATGATAGATTTTTATGAACCAACTTGAGGGAAGTATAAATTGGAGAACCGTAAATATTTAAGGATATTGTGTTATCTTGGAGATACTTCTATTATTTGTTTTCTAAATTATGGATAGATAATTGGGTATAAATGCAGCCCATTTGTATCTCATTTAATTATTCAAGAAAGTAATAAATTACAGTAGAATTCGTCCTCTGCCTCTACATCATGAGCTTCCTTGAGTCTGCACACATATATCCCTTGCTGCTTAAGTACCTTTCAATAAATCTGATCAAACACTCCAAAAACTTCCATCATCTCCCTCTTAAACTTCACCATGATAAAGCTCTTAATCTCCCCCACCTCAATAACAAACTAGGGCATCAAAATACGTGTTAGGCTGTTTGCCGACTCTTCCTCTGTTGTATAGGGAGTATTCCTAGTGGTCTTTCCACATTTTCCAATTTCACAGGAGGTAGTTTCTTCCTTGAGATCCTCTACATCAAAAGTAAGGGTCCACACAGCATTTAACAAAAAACATACTGAAGAGTGTGGTTCAAAATTATTAACAAATCTGTATCTGAAAAACAAGAGAGGAGAACAAACTTTTTATAGCTCACCTCAAACTCCCTTTCCTTTCCCTTTCAAAGTTGTCCAATATATCTAACCAAAAGAACAAATTCTACATACCCTTTTTCTTTTATCTCACTTCTCTTTTAACTCAATCCAACCAAAGCCAATACAGCAGCATATGCTACATTATTTTCCCTGGCATATTGCAATATTTCCTTTTTGACGCTCAGAGGAAAATAAGTGTTGAACGACCATATTATCCCCAAATCAACTGGGTGCTATAAAAAGGGCAAAGCAGCAATTTTCAAAAGCTATAGCATATTCTCCTAAAATAAACATACCCCATTACACCCCAAAAAAGTATTGGTGTAAACTTTATAGCTCTAGAAAATTCCAAGTAGAGTTTCCAGCTGGGCTTCCACCACTTGTACACATCTGACTGCACAATAAATGAAACAGTCATAAAGTAAGTGATGTTTGCCACACTTTAAAAGTGACAAATAAAAGAGAGATTACGTAAAATTGTTTAAATTTTTTTACGTATTTAAATTTTTTTTTATGTAATAGGCGTTGATATGAATTTTCTATAATAGAGAAGCTCCAAAGTGGAGGAGGCATGCCAAAGGTCAACCCTGAAGAAAGGTAACTCAAACTATCAATTTCATTTCCCACAGGAAACTAACTATTAACTTTGGTTTCACCTCATGCGTGCCATAAGGATCCGAGAATATTCTCAGTTCCTGAGAGGAAAAAGAACCTAATTATTAAAATCGTGTGTTATCAAGTGCCAACCTATGCCAAAGCAAATATTATGTATAGTTGAAGTAAGATTGTTTTCATTTTTCTAAAGAAATGTCACTCAAGAACTTATTCATTTACTCGTTTCATTTCTTTTTCTTAGCCTTGTTGAGAAATTAATGCGAATATAATCGAAATGAAAAATGAAAGTTTGTCTGAGAAGATGATTTATCCACCAATTGTGCTTTTCAATAATCATTACTGAACTATGTATTCAACTAAGAAAAGAAGGAAATTTAAATGATAAACAGGGAATGTGATACATTTTTAGATGCGCATCCCTGTGATACATTTTTAGATACGTACTATATTTATTTAGCCCCTTTACATGTCAGACAACAATCTAAGTGAGTAAGTGATGAGCTAGTCCAATCCAGTGAATATTTAGAAAATATACTTTCACATGAAACAACCAGTGAGAAAAAACAACAAAATCATACCTGACCATAGCAGAAAACAGGAACCAAAGGTTTTCCCAACTCCATAGCAATGCGTACGAATCCTGTCCTTCTTCTAAGGAAAGCAATCTGGGTAAGAAGCATTAGAGAATTTAGACACTAGCACGTACATATGTAGGAAATTGAGGAATAAAAATATTAGGATGCACATTTTATATCTATAATTTAGCCCATCCAGGCAACAGGCAACTCGATAAAACAATCTCAGACTCCCTTTCTGCAAAAATTGGAAATATAATTGAATAAAATATCCAAGAAATCAGGAAAAAACCTTTTGAATAAGGAAATGGCCCTTTTCTTATAATACCCCACTAATTTGGTTTGTAAAGAAGATATGCCCAACAAAGTAAAACATTCATATTAAAAGCTTCCATACAAAATCCAAAATTGATAGAGATTATATGCCTAACAAACTAAAATATTCCAATTGAAAATGTCCATATAAAACCTGAAATCAATGCTTCTATATACTTTACATCTCAGTGTTAATGTAACACCCAAAATTGTCCACGATGCCACTAGCATGTTATTCAGTTTTCTGTTTATTATTTGTTTAAATTTCAATTTAAAACTTTATCGTGTGTCAAAATATAAATGTTATAATGAAATTAGAAAAGGGGTTTCTTGTTAGCTTTTAGGTGAAGCGGACTGGAGACAAACACCGGGAAAAACACCATAGGACGGTAAGAATTATTATACGATTTTTAATTTAGAAATTTAAGTAGGATTTACCTAAAAAGGTTAACTTTGCTGATTTTTCACACTTGCAAGATTTTATTGGTGCAGAAAACGAGGCTTGAGCTGGAGAGGATGCTTGAGGGATTTGCAACCAGCATCGGCTTACCACAGTCTTTCTACTTTCCACAATAAGTTTTATGATATTTTACTTCATGGGATGATTGTTCTTTCAATGGTTTAGCATAATTTTTTTAGAAGCATTGTAGTTTTGTAGCATGGAACGAAACATCGCTCTCAGTCTTTTTGGTTGAAGGATTTTGAAGTTTTATTTAGGAAGGTTGGATGGCAGATTTTGTTTATAGAACCCAGTTCTATTTTTATGAAATTTTCGAGTTGCGCTATGGATAAATTAAAATCCGGACAGAATGACAGTCGCCCAGCGCTTGCCATTCTGCCAAAGTAAAAAATAAATGAAATTACGGGTCATTACAACTAATCTCTACAATGACCAGATTGCACCTCCCTCCTTAATCAAGATGATATCCATACATCTACCTCAGAGGAAATAGACACCGGCATTTTGGTACATGGGGAAGGTACATCGATGTAAAGATACCACAGTCATTTTATACCAAATTGTAAACATTTTCAAACCTTATGCAAGGTAAATATCATGACAATTTCCAAAAGAGAGATTTGTACAATTTGGAAGTGTCTCGGATGGGATAACAGATATGTAAATTGCCCTTAAGAAATGGGATCACAAAGATCTTTTGTAAACAATAGATGGCAATTGCACCCCAAAAATGATCACCATGTGGCATAATAATTTACAATGAAGTGTTCAGCAATGCTATGCCTATAAAAGAAATATGAAGTCATAGGTTGAACATAATCTCATTTTCTTGTTGAGCTTAATCAATGCTAGACATCATTTGCAATGTTATTACGTTCACAACAGAAGAGAACTTTTAGACATCAAGAGGTCGTGTACAAGTCGATGCAATAAAGAGTCGTGTACAAGTCGATGCAATAAAGAGGTCGTGTACAAGTCGATGCAATAAAGCATATGTGTATTGGATGTATCCTGAAACTATATAAAAGCAAATAAGTTGGTGAGGAAAAAAATTCTAATTCAGGTTACTGCACAAGCTGATTCACACACATAAAACAATGTACTGAGCACAAAAAGATTGAATTGCGATAAAATTAACCTCAGAGCCATGCTCCATAAAAAAGGCCTCTTGAACTCCCCCTGGCACTATGACACAGCTGTACCCTGATGCTAGAAGGGAATAAAATTTTTTCCTTGTGGCAGGTGTAAGTCCCAACCAAGACCAAATATGTCTCAAGAATGGCGTGTAGAATACCTGATCAAATTTCCTCGTAATTAGAACTAACATTGGCACATTAAACTTTTACTAAATGATTCACATAAAGATGCGTTCTTACAGCAGTACTGGCAAGAACCTTGATTTTGGGGAGACGCATGAAGCCTGTAAGATCAGCAAGTGCAATAACTCCAATAGGCCAAACTGAATGTGGTTCGTAGCCAAAAACTGCAAGAAGTAATGTTAAACTTAAAAGTTTCAGAACGAAATGAATTCTTCTCTAAATACATTGGCTAAACTAAAGGAGCAGAAATGAGCACAACACCACTCTACAGCTGATACCATTTAATAAAAGCAAAAATATTTTTGAGTATTCGACTAAAATACTTGGTTTACTGATTTAAAAACAAAATTCTTGTAAACGAATGGAAAGTGGGCCAATTCTGAAAGGAGACAAGACCGGTCACACATAGTTTTGCTTATTATTTCTTCTAGACTATCTACAGCAAGATGATTAGACAAGTTAAGCTTCCCTAGGTTGATCATACTGCTAGTTTCTTCCTTTCACTCTGTGTACGCCTGCTATGTTTGCGGATTTGGAAAAATGATAAGTCTCCGAACTCAGAGTGTGATCGCAAATTGAAATTATAAGTTTATGTTATATGATGTGAATCCATATAGTCTTCAAAAGACTCTTGCAATCTTTCCACTTTGTTTATACTATATGATGTAAGTTTATATTATATGATGTGATATTTATCCACATATCCTCATCAGAAACTTTTTTCCATGGCTAAGAAGAGAAAGTCTGACATGAGAAACAGTTAGCTAAAGCATCACCATAATTTTCATATCTTAAGATGCCATAAACTGATCCAACCAAAACCAATGGTCACAAAATGAAAGAGATTCTGTTGAGATTGGATAGAAAGGCAAATCATAATTAAATTGTATCTGGATAACTTGATATTAAACCCCACCCCCAATTTCAAGCTACTGAATCACCTCAATTTCACACCTAAACAAAATCAGCTCAGTAACACGTAGAACAGGGAATATAACCAGAACTTCAAGCTACTGAATCATCTCAACTTAGCACCAAAATAAATCAGTTCAGTAGAACTTGACATAAGACCTGAATTTGAAGTTACTGAATCACCACAATTTCACACATAAATACGAGCAGTTCAGTGACATCAGGCTTTCATCAGAAAGAAAATAACCCAATAGTCATAAAAGAAGAGGAAAACACAGAAATACTAAAACACAAGCAGATATAAAGAAGTGGGAATACCATATGCCTCATTAGGATCAAAGGCTTTTATGTTCTCCACGTGCAAAGTCACAGGGAAATAGCCAACTGCATGCTTGCATATGTACCTGATAATCATTCAAAATCACAAATTCAGAATCAACTAAAATAAGGATCTAGATTACATAACTTCAAAGTAAGCAAATGGCAACTGCACAAGCTAACCTGGATAGATTCCGACCCCATTTGCTCCTCTCATCAATTGGGATGACCATAAATACCAAAAGCAATCCTATAACTCTGAAAATCAATCACAGATAACCCAGAACTCACTTATCAATCGAACTCGTAGAAACACAAACACACATGGAGGTTGGACAGAAAATGGAATACGAACAAAAGGGCTTTGGAAAATGGGAGGAATACGAAGGATAGAAGGATGACGATGACGTTGAAATGAACTGCACCCAGCCACAACACTAGCGCCAGCATCATGTGAAACACCGATGATGGGGCACCTTTGAACTCCGCCCATTCATCCAACGGAGACTCCTGCCGCCGGATAACCCCGTCCGCCTCCGTCGACATAAGCTGCAGCAGCTGAAAGTAGTAGTCTTTGTTAGAGGTGATTGAATGCGTTTTATGGGAAACGCCGCTCCCCTTTTGTAGTTGA
This sequence comes from Primulina huaijiensis, assembly GCF_012295235.1. Classification (NCBI taxonomy): domain Eukaryota; kingdom Viridiplantae; phylum Streptophyta; class Magnoliopsida; order Lamiales; family Gesneriaceae; genus Primulina; species Primulina huaijiensis. The sequence goes on along the minus strand of NC_133308.1, from coordinate 26,691,865 downwards.
TTTCTAACACACACAGCTCAGTGGATCCAGCCCAAGCTAAAAAGGTCACGTCTTTAACACAGTAGCGTCTACAAATCTAACTGTTCTTTTTGATTATTTGGAAAACACCCAAAAAATGGAAATTGAATTCCACAACGGTCTCAAGATTTTGTTGGCGTGTGGATAATGTGTGCGCTCGCTGGTGGTTACACCAAGGTTTCATTCCATTGAATTTTTATAACTTGCCTTTTATAAATAATAATTATTTGGATTGAATTTTTCACAAAAATCAAAATAATTAAATAATTTTTGGTCTCTTTTGAGACATCTTGTCCATATCTAAAAAAATAATAATGTTTTTAACATAAAAAAAATATTATTTTTGCATGAGTTTATTTTTGCATTAGTCGAGTCAGGTCGAAAATTCATCTCAGAAAATACAATATCATAAAAAAATTTGTAATCTTTTGAGACATTTTGTCCATACTTAAAAATAATAATGTTTTTAACATAAACAAATATTATTTTTCATGAGTCGATTCAGGTCGAAAATCCATCTCACAAGATACGGTCTCAAAAAAATTTTTGTAATTAAGTATAGGGACAATACCCATTTTTAGTCCTATAGTTTTAGATTTTATGAACTTTAGTCTTTCATTTAAAAGAAAAATATTAAAACATGGTTGTTAAACTTACCAAATTTGACTTGATAAAATAATTTTACATCCATAAATTATAGAATATTACAATGTAGTCTATGTTATACTTGAAATAATTCTCCTTATATTATAATATCATTAGATCATATGAGTCTATCATATTTTAATAGAAACAGACATCTTGAAATTATTATATAAAATTCAAATTTTCTTCACATCGTGAGTGAGAAACACTAAAACCAAAATCTAACGAATTCGCGCAAATGATAGTCACGAGACAAATATTTCTCTTAAATTGGTCGATCCTCTAATTTAATTTTATTCTCAAAATTTATCTGACCACACTGAAAGAGTGGGAAGCAAAAATTTTGGAGGTAGTTAATGAAATTAGGCCAGGAAAGTAGGCTTCCTAACTAACTATCACTTGCTCAAAACCGTTTTCTAATGTTTCAATAACGTTGAGGGCATTATTAGGAAATTGAGTAATTTTATGGGCCATTTAATAATATGTGAGAAATAAGAGAGAATAATTAGAAGAAGAAAAAAAACTCGATAATGACACAAAAAATAGTGATATTTTAAAAATATTTTAGATTTTGTACATTAAGAAAAATGCCCGTGGTACCAAGCTTTATGTTTTTATTAAAACTAGTAAAAGATGCATACACACGTCGCATGTGTTATTATTGTTTTAAATTTAATCAAATAATACTAAAAAATTAATACGAAATTATTTCCAATTTAGGAGAGTTGTTCGATTTAAAAAAGAAATTTTGTTTAGATTTATTTTTATGTAAAATATGGAGTGATTTTAGAAGATTTTTAGTAAGGTAAGAAGGGTAATTATAAAATTAAATATTTTGGTGTCTTTTAAAATAATTACTCTAAATGTCTCACATTTAATAATATAATAATAAAGATTAGGGGTTGAATACTTACGTTGTGTGTGTAAAATTATATATAAATAGAGTATGTCTCTTGTGAAACGGTCTCACGAATCTTTATCTATGAGACAAGTTAGTCTTACCGATATTCACAATAAAAAGTAATACTCTTAGCATAAAAAATAATATTTTTTCATCGATGACCCAAATAAGAGATCTGTCTCACAAAATACGATCCGTGAGACCGTCTCACACAAGTTTTTGTTTATATATTATGAAAATTTTATGTGTGATAAATATTTAAGTTGATTGAGAAATGTGAAGAAGTTAAAGAGATATTTATGGGGAAAAAAATTAAAATAAATGAAAGTTCTTGTATGTATTTAACTAATTTTCTTTAATATTTGAAATTGATTCTTTAGGAAGATATTGATTATTAATAAATTTTTATAGAAATATAAGGAAGTTAAAAGTATTTATTTGATTTTAAAAAATAGATTCACCAATTTATCAAAATAGTTAGGTGATGTTTCAATCTTTCAAAAACTAGTGGACTGTGACATATTCGATGTGTGTGTTCTATAGAAAAATTAGATAACTAATTTATTTTTTGAAAAAAATCATTTTAAACTAAAGTTATTAATTTTATATATAGAAAGAAAAATGTGGTATATATAGTTAGATTGGTATTTTGAGTAATAGATTATCCATGTTCTTTTTAATATTTTTTCGGAAGTTAATATTTGAAATTTTCAATGCTATTCTAAAGGATAAAACTTAATTATTGTTTTAAAATTATTTAAGATAATGACATTATTTTTTAAACTTTGTAATTTTTTTTATAGATATATGTTTTTTTGTTATAATTTTTATTCATGCAATCCATAATATTTTAAATTATTGTATATGTAAAATATTTGCATCGATTATGACATTTCATTAAATTTTCACTTTAATTTTCGAATTTTCTAAAATTTGTAAATTTAATTAATTTTTTAATCATATGATTTATAATCAATTTATTTGATTTGGATTTTAAATAATTATTCAATACTCATATTTTATTAATTTTAATAATTAATTACATGAGATAATATATTAGTATGAAACATGTAAAACACCGCAATTAATGTTGTAAAATTAAATCGTTAATACATTTATTATGTCTGGTACATATTTACGTAACATTAACTCTATTCTTGAATTTACTGCGCATTTATCAATTTTCACTCATTTATTAGTGCAACAGCAGCCTTATAAATTATGTAAGGTTCACATATAGGGACGCCAAACCATTAATTAATATAAATTTTATATGATATTTTCTTACAATTCAATTTCGTAAGACAGTCTTTTATTTGATGCTATCTATGGAAAATATTATTATTTATGTCATAATTATTACTTTAGACTTAAGTTATGAACCGAGTCGACATGTTTCATAAATATAGATATCTAAAATCGTATCACAAAAAATCTCATTAATTAATGTTAAAGTTTCCCTTAAACACACATCGAATACACGAAAGATAATATTTAAAATTGAAAGATTATGATCTTTTACTATACTTTCGATTATTAATTATTTATTTTTAAAAAAAATTTATGCGAAAATATTATTTTTTACTGTAGATATGAATCAAGTTTTATGAATATAGATTCGTGAGAGTATTCACCAAAACCTGCTCAATTTTTTTTAGTTTTGAATTAATTGTTGATTATTGATTCAGTGGGTTTACTATTTTCTTTCTTTTTTTTTTTTTTTTCAATAAATTGGATTAACATATGATAAAATCAGGAAATTCACACCCAAATTTTTTTTTTATTAAAAAAGTATGAATTGCTAAAATAAATAAATTGATACATACTATTTCAAGATATCGTGTGAATAGTTGTCTTGCAAGCAACCATATGCCAAGTTTCCTCCTATATCAAAATCTTAAATCCAATCTCTACCCCTGCCTCCTCCTCATGCCCACGTTAATCTCATCCCTTCCCTCTCGTTCATTGATATGGATCCAGAAATCATATCAATTTCTGGGATCTTATTTAAGACGAAGAGTAATCGAAGCAAGCAGAATTTCAAGTCATTCAATCCTAGAAATTTGAGAGTGATGGCTGCCACTGAAGGCTCTTCAAAGAAAAATAGCAGCTCTAAGACAGAAGAAATCGATAATGGCGATGGCCCATAGGTTCCTTCGTGGTCTAGACCCGGTTCAGATGAGGCTCCGCCTTGGGCACGCGAAGAAACTCAGAAAGATTCAACCGGGTTTGAGCTTCCCTTCTATGTTTACTTGCTTTCATCTGCCCTGGCAGCCATTGCTGCGGTAATGGCGTTTTCTGCACCAATATGTGTTATATTTTTTGGTTTCTTCACTTCTTTTAAATTGCATTGTTGCCCATTTATTCTATTTGACTGCAAAATGTAGAAAATTATGTATAAAAGAGAAAAAAGTTCGATTTTTTGTAGTAAATAATTATCTATTGACTTTAGATTTTCATTGAGCTGGGGAAGCTAGGGGATTGGGTTGAATAGTAGAATGAGATTAAAGCTCTGATGGAGTTAAATTGAATGATTTTTTTAATCGTGGATTTAAAACATCCTTTTAATCCATCGATTTTGAGCCTATATGCTTTCTTCAAGGCTGCATATTAAGCTTTGCGCATTTAAATTAGTCCATCCAAATTCATCATGTATATTCACTATGAAGAACGAGATTGAGAATTTAAAGTCCGGCCTTCAACATTTTACTTCATATTTGGGACAATTCAGTACACGGATTTTCAAGTCCATTGATTTTTTAATCGTTTCATTGAAAATGTGTCGAGAAATCCAAATCCATCCATCAATCAAAATACAATTGATGGATTTTATTTTGTTATGGTGTATTTACTGAGTTGGAAATCATGATGAATTTACGTATTAAAGATTTCAGATGTTTAACAAAATCTTGTAATCCAGATTTAAAAGTTAAGTTGCATCTATTTGGATAGTTTGATTTGCAAAAAAATTCATATATGGATTTCAAATTACAATAATCTTGGTAGGATTTAAAATTGACAGCAATCATTACAGTTGAGAAAGTAATATGATATGAAATTGACATAAATCAAATCTGTCCTTGCGAGTAAAAGGGTATTTAAAAGCATGTATATATACCATATCGAAATTCTTGGAGAGTCATGAAATTTCAACATTATGATTCATCTACCGCGAATGATTTGGATATGGTCGTTACTCATTACCGACTATTTCAATAGCTTGCTTTCTCTTGTCAAAAGATTTCAATAGCTTGCATTCTCTCATCAAAAGAATTCAACAGTACAATTTAGAACTTCGATTGAGCAAAAGATAATCGCTATTTGGATTGATTTGGACAGCATTTTGGAAAAGTTATAAGCCGGATGAAATATCCTCTTAGCTAAGAGTGGCTGATAACAAGCAACTAACTATATATTGGGATTATGGTGCCTGTTTTTTTAATCTCTTTGATCAGCATTATTTTCAAGTGTGTATCCATCTGAAATTTTGAATGTTGGAGTGCAGATTGGTTCAATATTTGAGTACGTGAATGAAAGTCCCGTGTTTGGAATTTTGAACTCGGACAGTGTGTTTTATGCTCCATTGCTTGGGATCTTTGTATTCGTGGGCATCCCTACATCTGTGAGTTGTTTCATTCTGCTTTATTCACTCATTCTTCGAAGCCTGGCAAGCAATATTTATAGTAATGAATGCATACATCCTAAGCAGGCTTTCATACTTGCAACTGAAGAGATTCAGGTATTATCTATCTTTTCGGTCCAGTGTGGCTTAGGGAGAATGAGAATTTCATACCGCCAATTGAAATTGAAATTTTAAACAATTTTCAACCTATTGAAGGAAAGTAAAGATTTTCCCATCAGGATAGTAACTACCGTTCATCATATGAGCAAATTCTGAGAAACCAGTGTTTAAATTGACAATGGTTTTCCTTGGCTATATGTGTATTTGCATTATCATTTCTTTGGGAAACAAGGGTGCATGGTTCTCCAGACTGTGCTTCTCAACACATCGAGAATGACACAAGATCATCTACAAAGATAACTCGTGTATCTTAAAAAATCCGGTTGATTTTACTGTTTTCATGTGGGATTTCATGAAGTTTTTGAAATCATAAATTACGAAGTTTGGAAAATAATTGACGAGTAAAGGTCAATGTCGCGGAGCCAATTAAAAAGATTGGAGTTGCTTTTTAAGATCATTTATGAGTTTTAATTTAGAGACAGGCGTGGACTCATAGTTAGTTTTGTTTTAATCAACGGGCTCTTTCTAGTTATTTGTGATGTTAAAAATGGATATGCTGAAAACTAGGTAGATTTAACACTTCCACTCAACTTTCATATCAAATCCAGGCATTTCTCTGGTTCAAGTCAGTTGAAGTGGCGAACAAAGAAGCCGAGGAACAAGATCGAAGGGATGGGTTTTTGTAGTCCTTTTCTCGTAATTTTTTCACCATATATATTCGTGTTTCCTAGGCACAATTAATTTTTTTGCACAATCCATGTGAAGATGAATACATCGCGCTGATATCAATGCTGACAATGCATATTCTCATATTTTGTTGTGCAGCCATGATTCTCTTGACGCTTCAATGTATATTACCATCCATGATCTCTGTTTCGATTCTTTAATCCCTTTCGAATATTTCCTTGTGTTTAATTTGATCCCCAAGAAATGATTTAACGAAGAAAGACGACCAGTTTTCTTTTTCATGATCATGAATAATGTTATCAGATGCAAACATTCCATGAAAATATGGGCAAATTTCTTATAACTGATGTCCAATATTCTTCCTTGATAAGATTGAGACTTGTACTTAACTCAACTCAACTGCTAATGTTAGCTCAAGGGAAGAGGATTGTCCAAGTCTATACATGCAACTCCAAGGAACTCTATCCAACCGATGTGAGACATCTTAACACACACTCACACCCAAGAATAAACAACTGGAGCGTGGAGATATTAACGGGAGATTGAGATTTGGATCTAACTCAATCTGAAAAGCTAGCTCCAAGGAGAGGATTGTTCAAATCTATATTTGCAACTCCCAAATATTTATCCAACCGATGTGCGAAAACCAACACACCTCTCTCACACAAGAATGAACATTTGGAGCGTGAAGTTAACAAGACAACGAGTGACCTAACTATGAACAGTCCAACACATAACGATATAACATGGATTCGATACGATATTAAGATTGAGACTTTGATATAATTCGACGTCAAAAGCTAGCTCAATGGGGATTGTCCAAATCTATATATGCAACTATCAGAACTCTATCTAACCGATGTGAAATATATTAACATTATTTTTCTCAGTTTTAATGTGAAATTACATTTAATTTTTCTTCTTAAATATGTTTCCTCTTTCTAGTAAGAGTTCGTGCTCCAAACCCTAAAAGGACGAGACGAATCAACTCCATATTACCCAAAAAAAATGAATCTAATAATCTTTCTCATTTCTCATTCTAATTTTTCAATCCTAAATACTGAAGTCTGATAGACTGATACTGCGTGAAGAGAATGCAAAGCAAAAGAGCTTGAATAGCCAAATGAGAACTTATCCTAACATATCTCGAGAATGGAAGAACTTGATATATTTATAAGTTAATGAAGGGTCTTGTGAGTTTTATCTTGTTGGACCTAATCCATTGATGGAAATTATTTCTTTAATTAATGGTCCTAATGATAGATATCAATTAATAATTAATGAAACAAAAACCCTAACTCTAGTGGGCTAAATAAATAAATTTGGGTATAACCTCTATCTATATATAACCGTGGACGAAGAAAAACGTTTTTCAATTGTGAATTGTCAAAACTAGCCCTCTATATGTATAAATAAAATATCCGTCTCACAAAATATGATCCTTGAGACCGTCTCGCACAAGTTTTTGCCTACATAAAAATTATGAAACTAATAATATTTCTCATTCTAATGATTCAATCCTAAATATTAATTTCAACATATATTTTTGGTCTATAATATATTCTACCATCTATATAATCTATGTACCTACAAAAGTGAAAATGTTTTCCAAACTACATTGCAAAAGTTTTAACTTTATTTTAAAAACGGTCAATGATTTGATGTCAATTGCCCGTTAATCGTTCTTCAATGAGAAATTATGTATTGTTATGTATTAATTAATTTTGAATGCGATATGACGTGTTTGAAAAGTCAAATATTGAAACCATTGGTAAAGTTTCAATCCTTGTGAAGAATCGTGCTTTGGTTGACAATTTCATGGTTATAATTTTTTTTTTCCTTTTACGATTTACATCATTTTAAAATCATGTTATATACATCATATAACATATCATGATGTACTGTTTATTTTTATCTTTTATTTTTTTATAATTCTTATTACACATCTTTTATTTATCTCATTTCATGAACCAAGCGATATTTATGACATAAGATTATATCAAGTCAGATTGGTTCGATAAAGTTAGTACTCGATAATATTAATACACATAAACTAAACTATTAACAACATAGACTAAAATTTCAACTCTATAACTATCATGCATGTGTTTGTTTTGTGTACGATGGATCCGATCTATATCTGCAATAAAAAAAATAATATTTTTTTATGAATATAATAAAATTGAAGATTTATGTCATAAAATTGTGGTAAATGTACGTAGATCCAATAATAATAATAATAATAATAATAATAATATATGAAAATTTCAACCCACTCCGAATACAAAGTCAAAGGAATTCTAGGCAACTTCCAAGCAGTTCACAAAACAATTGAACAAGAGATTCTTCCATTCATTTATATGCATGATTCACCGCAAGAAGATGAATATAAAAAAAAATGTCCTCTTGATTCGACCCCATCTGCCGAAAAACTCACATCAAATGGCGAATCCGACCACAATCATCGCAGCCATAGCCATTCTCTCTTTGATTTCCACGGTCGTTGAAGCTGATAAAAAGCTCGAAATCTTTAGCAAGCAATACGGCGGCCCTTTCGACGAATCATACTACGACATTTTCGAGGTCGAAAAACCTGCAACTATTAGCAATGAAGCACTTCAGGTGACACTTGATACAGCTTCTTCTGAAATCATGAATCTAACTCACCAATCAGGACGCGTGTTCTTCAAAGAGCCTTTCAAGCTCTGGGATGGCGATATCAATGTAACAGACAATATAACAGTTGTCGGCTCTTTCAACTCTTCGTTCTTGATCAATATTTACCGCCCGAAAAACGAGACACCAGGTGAAGGGCTGGCGTTCGTGATTGCACCGGACCTGAATCTACCGGAACGAAGTTACGGAGAGTTTCTCGGTTTGACGAATTCGTCGACAGATGGGAATCCGAGTAACAAGATTGTCGCGGTTGAAATCGACACTTTCAAGCAAGATTTCGATATCGACGACAATCACATCGGGATAAACTTACACAGCGTGAGATCCGTGATAAATACGTCTTTAACACCCTATAACATAACTATTGCTCCGATAGGAGCCAGGTTTTACAACGTTTGGGTTGATTACGATGGAGTTGGAAAGGTCATGGAAGTGTATATTTCTGAACAAGAAAGCAAAACGGGCTCGACTCCGCCGAAGCCTGGTTCCCCGATCCTGTCATATAATCTAAACCTGAGAGATCACGTGAGACAGTATTCATATTTCGGGTTCTCCGCTTCAACGGGGGACGACATTCAGCTAAACTGTGTTCTGAGATGGAATCTAACGGTCCATTACTTCCCTGAAAAGGATGATCAGTGGCTCAAGATTGTTCTTGGAGCAGGAATTCCAGTTCTTGTGCTGCTGCTGATAGGAGCTTTCGGGTTAGGGTACCACATACACAGGCGAAGGATGCAGCTTTCGAACCCGAATCTGGTCGGGGCTTTGAAAACCCTGCCTGGAACACCAAGGGAATTCGGATTCGGGGATTTGAAGAAGGCGACGGGGAATTTCGACGCCAAGAATAAGCTGGGACAGGGAGGATATGGGGTGGTTTACAAGGGGTTTCTGGTTAAGGAGAATTTGGAGATTGCAGTGAAATGGTTTTCCAGGGACAGTATTAAGGGGCAGGATGATTTCTTGGCTGAGCTTACAATTATTAATCGTCTGCGCCACAAGAATCTTGTCAAACTACTTGGTAAGTGATTCTTTTTGTTATTTGTAGATGATAATAAGTTAAATATTTTTCATGATTCATACCTCATGAGTTTAAAATTTTTATATTTTTAAAAAATTAATATTTTTTTATCCCATCCAAATTGTCATTGACTTTCTCGTATTTAGATAAATTCATTACCACCTTATCAGCAGATTTATAACGACTTTTATTAATCGTGTTTGTTGACCCTTGAGCTAGTCAACATTTCTTGGCACCAAGACCAAATCACGTTGGTCCACGCTTTTAATTTATTAATTCTACGTACCTATGTTAGTTGTATAATTTATCATCTGCTCAAGCAAGAAACTTCCTTGTGGTTTGATCCTTTCAACCAACCCTTTCGGGTGTGTTTGATTGATATTTTGGGTATGAGTTTTTAGTTTTCTACTGGAGCAAGTTTATTAAGAGTTTTATAAAACCCGAACCATTTAAACTTTAGCTAGGTAATCTTCTGTTGGGCTGAATGTTTATCTAAAAGAATCTCCCTTTTGGTTTGGCAGTCTGACTTTTCTATAACTGGACAGGCTGGTGGCTATCGAAAATGAAATCAAGAAATATTTTTTTTATTGTTTTAAGTTCAAAAGGTATTGATTTAAAGCATACGTGTCTATAATAGGAATGGTGGATAATAATAGGCCAAGATCCAGACTTCCACTTGTCAATTCTGAGTTATTTAAGGACTCCTTTAATTAATTTAGGATAAGAAATGATTGAAAGTGCATAGATTTAAAAAATATAAGACATATGACATTCAGTTCCAGTTGTAACTTCTTTTAATTTTTCGTAGTAAATTTACTAAGATTGTTACATACTCACATATACATATATAATTTTCTGCACAGGATGGTGCCACAAGAATGGAAAGCTACTACTTGTATATGAATACATGCCAAAAGGCAGCCTAGACAAGCACCTCTTTGCTCCTCCAAATGTAGATCCTCTCCCGTGGAACCTCCGATACAATGCCATTTCCGGTGTTGCCTCCGCCCTACACTATCTTCACAATGAATATGAACAAAAGGTCGTTCATCGCGACCTCAAAGCAAGCAACATCATGCTGGACTCGAGCTTCAATGCTCGTCTAGGTGATTTCGGCTTGGCAAGGGCTCTAGAAAATGAGAAGACTTCATACGCCGAGGCTGAGGGAGTTTTAGGCACGATGGGGTACATCGCCCCGGAGTGTTTCCACACCGGAAAGGCTACTCAACAATCTGACGTGTATGCATTCGGGGCTGTGTTGCTCGAACTAGTGTGTGGCCGACGCCCTGGTGCCAAGATTGGTGGTTTTAATTTCTTGGTGGATTGGGTTTGGCTCATGCATCGTGATGGGAGGTTGCCCGAGGCCGTGGATCCCAGGTTGGGCGACGAATACGTTGCTGAAGAAGCAGAGAGACTGCTTCTATTAGGGCTGGCGTGTTCGCATCCTACTGCTACTGAAAGACCGAAAACTGAGGCTATACTTCAAATGATCAGATCGAGAACAGTTCCAGTGCCTTTCGTGCCTTCTTTCAGGCCAGCATTTGTGTGGCCTTCCGCTGTACTTGCGTATTTGGATTCAAGCTCGACTGGCACCACGTCGATGACTCGATCTGGCCGGAGCCAACTAGAACGCAGCAGGAGGGAGAACCATATCGGATATAGTGACTCTTTGGAATTGGTGTAGTAGTGTAAATTTTATCCATGTTTTTTCTAAGCCTGGTCGGAAAGCCAGTTTTAAGAATTCCAAATGTATGTGTTTTGTTTATAGTTTCTTGCTGTGATTTGTACATATATGAGGTTACATATTTTGATTTTGCAATGACCATAATAAGTTGTAGATGAGATGAATTGTGATATCGGAAACAAGATGTATCTGTATCTGTTAATACAAGTATAGGGAGATTTACAATAATCGTTGGTATTCATCACCAAAACCACCAAATTCTAAATGAATAGAGCAATATCACTAAGGAGTAGAGTTGTGGGGTCTACAATATGATCCAACGGTGGTGGTGCTGTTCATGACACCACATTCAAATCAAACATTGCATAATATATATATATATATATATTATAAAAAAATTAACAATTATATTACCAATTTAATTATATAATTTGGAAATTTAATTATATAATTGGAGAAAATTAATTAAAATTGATCGATAAAACATAGTCACGGGACGATAATTGATTCAATAAAAAATACAATACTAAAAATATCACATATCAATATATACATAACTAATGATGCACGGGTAGATTGGGTGAGTTGGGTAAACAATCTACTGGGCAGGGAGGTATACTTTAACTATGAAGTTTTTTGACCTGATGGGATGAGCCTGGTCTGGCCTGATGGGATTAGCCTGAGTGGCCTTAACTCGTGGGATGAACCCTGCCTAACTTTTACTCGGGCTCTACTTAGTTTCCTGGGAGCTACCTGAAATCTGTCCCAATTAAGTTTTCCCATTCCTGCCCGAGTCCAAGAATGACCCGAGCTATTTTCAAGACATCACAACTCCTTCATTAAATAGTCGGGTTAGAGTCATACTTGTTGTCCCAATTAGTCAAACAAAAAGAAGCAATTTGAAGAGGATGACGTTCTCCCTGTGGACATGGAAGACTTCTCCAATATAGACAGAGCAATTGACTCTTTCTTTGATAATGAAGCGGCTCTTGGCCTTAGTCCCTCTACGTTACTTGTTCAACTATTGATGAAAATATTCATTCTCCAGTCTAATCATTTCTTTCTTGAATTTTCGCTAGTTATTCGGGCTAAGTAGTCCCAACACTTTGTAAAATTTTCCAAGTGTTGAAAAGTAATCGGGCCTCGTGTCTTCCAGACTTGAATAAGGTGTCGGGGCCTCATGTCTTTTGGGCTTAGATAAGGTGTCAGAGCCTTATGTCTCTCGGACTTGAATAAGTTGCCGCGATCTCATGTCTCTCGGGCTTAGATAAGGTGTCGGTGCCTCATGTCCCTTGGACTTGAATAAGGTGCTGGTGCCTCATGTCTCTAGGGCTTAGTTAAGGATTTTTAACTTTCCTACATTTCCGGCCAGGTTAATTTTCTTAAAAACCAAATCACTAATTTGGAAATCCTGAATCTGAATCATTTACGGTAGATTGGAATTTCCTAGTTGAACCGAATTAAGTTATCAATATAATTATATGCTACTGAGTGCATAGCCAAATGCTTCTCCATGCCAATCCAGTAACAGCTGTCGAAATTCGAGCCCAGATAAAGAGCCATAGATAAAATCTGAGTGCAAGCTGGTTGAGCTTATTTTTGAATGAAAACCGTATCTATATCTATAAATCGGATTTCTCATAGACAGTGCCATTGATGATGTCCGGGTAGATTGGGTACGCTGGGTGGTCAATCTACATGACAGAGATGTGTTTTTTCCTTATGAAGATTTTTGACATGGTGGGATGAGCCCGGCCTGACTTGATAGGATGAGCCCGGATGGCTTGGCATGGTGGGGTGAGCCCGGGTGGCCTGGCTTCGATGGATGAAACCTGGCTAACTTTTACCCGGGCTCTACTCAATTTCCCGGAAGCAACTCAAAATCTATCCTGATTAAGTTCTTCTCTTTCCGTCCGAGTCCAAAAAAGACCCGAGCTTTTTGCAGGGCATCAATGACTAAAACTGACATGTTGTCTTTTTAAAATTATCAAAGGTTATACTTTAAAATATTTAAGACTCCTATCAAACCATATCAAAAGTTAATTTTATGGAACGAATCTTCTATCAAGACCGATTTTAAAAAAAATTACATTCATAATAAAAATATTATTTTTCATTTAAACATAAGATAGAGTCGTTTCATCGACCATTTACAAGAGCCCTCTTTTTATTGTAATATGTTTGAATTCTTAATTTCTCTTCTAAATATCAAAATGTAACACTGGTTTTAGTACAAGACGTCTCCTTGCTAAACTCCAACTCCCTATCCTTCTCCGCCACCCCGATCTCTCCCTTTGTCCTTATGTACATTTACGCGTATACGTTCACATGTAAATTTACTCGTACACTTTTCGATTCTGAATCTTCTTTTCTCATTGTTTTCGTTGACTGAATCGATAACAACATGGGCGTTCTTACGCCGGCGATTAAATCGTGGTTGATTCTTCCGCCGAGAACTACTCGCTCCGATCATGAGCTGTTCCCTTTGGGGTCGCTGTGTCCGGGTAAGAATACGAAGCGGAATGGGATTTTAAAAAGGATTCGGGTGAAATCGCAGCTTGAGAAGCAAGTATCTACCGCCCCGAGCATTGACTTCTCCGACCCGGATTGGAAGTCAAAGTACCAGAAGGACTTCGAATCGAGATTCAGCATTCCGCATATCACCGATGTGTTTCCCGACGCCGTTGCGTATCCCTCAACGTTTTGCCTCAAGATGAGGTTTGTGCGTGGACTTCGAATTAATCAAGTCTTAAAGACCTTAACTTTTTTGGGTTCTGCTTATTAATTTGTTCTCTATGAGGTTATGCTCATTATAGAATATATGATTTTTTGTATATTTTTGTTCATGATGATGATGATCTGGGATAGCATTTTCTACGCTGGATTAAGCTCTATCTTTTTTATGTTTGGAGTTTATAATTCAAAATCGCCAATAGTTTTCCTTCAATGTTGTTCTTTTGTTTATGAAAATTTTATACTTTCTTTTTTCTTTTGTGTGGAATTAAAGCCTGTTTCATTAATCAGTGAAAGGCACTGGTCGGGATAATAATCAATGGACCATTGGATTTTTTTAACAATTGTGCTTTCCTTTTTAGAAAATAATAATTAGCTTGAGATTGCATTACAGGACTCCTGTGAGTTCTGATTTTCTGAAAGGTTATCCATCGGATGAGGAATGGCATGGGTATATCAACAACAACGACAGAGTATTGCTTAAGGTTAATGCTCATTCTGTTTTCTGTAGTTTTGTCTTGTATCTTCCGTGCATTGGTCTGCTGCAGCTTTGTGGCTTATTTTTTTGACTCTTTGATCGGGACACCACCATTATCTCCTTATCTCTTTGTTGAATTTAAAAAAAGAACCCCTCATTTTTCATCAGCGTGATTTTCATATGCATTAGGTCATAGAATCTTGAAATGATTATGCTTGATGATGCACTGTGAGGACCCAACACGAGTTCAAGAATTGTGTATCTATAGTATAGTGTATATATAAGCATCAAAGCTTCCTTTCTTGATTATTCGACGATGGCTTCATGATTGAATACCCTGTTTGATATATATGTACCTTGATATCCGTATTGTTTTCGTTATAATTTGGCAATTGATTGTTTTTCTTCTACATACGATGTCTTATTTTCACACAAGTTTTTTCCCGATACCTACGTGGATCGATATCAAGGTTTGTATACGTAACAGTGAGGAATCTAAATTAGTGACACACTTTACGTTATCAATCTATAATGAGCATGTTCCTTCTGTTGTTGGATGATTGGAATAGACTTCTTTTGTTGGTATTATTGCAGGGTTTGTGTTTTGTTTTTCATCATTTGTTCAATTATCTCAAAAACCTCTAAAGCGCTAAGACTTGCTAAAAGACTCATGTTAGACCAAATTGAAATAGATTTTAAATTGGGAAAGTCACCACAAACATTTCCGCATCTAACCACACTAGAAAAATCTGATTCCATTTGTTTCTCCAGCCTTATTAAATAAATATTCAAATTTATGCATTTAATACTTGATCTACTTCTCATACGGGGCTTGCTAAAAAACCAATGTTTTACGAATAAGGTAGGTTGTTTTTTAATTCCTCCATTATCTTGTGTTTGATAAGCAGGATTAAAATTATGATAGGTGAACGTTCAACCTGCAATGTAGAGATTATTATCCTCATTTTGGTGTTTAACTAATACCTTGGGGGATGAGGGATGAGGCTTGACTAATTTATTTGTTCCTTTAATACCCTAAAGTTTAAAATGATTAGAAATTCAACAAATTTAGTAACCTTTAAATATAACATATAATATGACTAATATTATAATTAGTTTAGTTATTATTTTATTACTGTATTTAATTTTATAATTGTTACTAAAATTTATTATTATTCAAATTAATATTCAAATTAGTATTGTTATTTTAATTGTTATGTTAATTATTATCACAATAAATGGATATTTCTATTATTATTAAACTTTTATTTGTATATTTGTTAATTAATATTTGTAGTTATTTTCTTTGTATTTCGAATATTGAAATTAGTAAAAATTTAATAATTAATATAATATTTATAATTTTTTAATTTCTTTAAAATAAAGTAATTCTAGAAATTTTAATTATTTATTCAGTTATTTTTAAAATATATTACTAATTGATATAGGATAAGGGCATTTTGGTAATCACGATATAATTAACAAAATTGATCCATGAATTTAAAATCATACCAAACCATATAATTTATCACACTATCATTTATCCTTATCCTCATTTTATTATCATTCTTATTACATATCATTTGCTTATAATATCACACGAACCAAATGACGTCTAGAGACAAACTTCTTTTCTTTCCGTCGAGCATTATTCTTTTTTGTGCTGATTGGCTTTGAATTTCTTTTTTATGTGATGATTTCAGGTGATTCGTTATTCATCTACTACATCTGCAGGAGCGGAGTGCATCGACTCAGATTGTACATGGGTAGAGCAATGGTAAATATACTGATTCACTTTGACTCTACGAGGTTTGTAGACATAAAAAGTCTGTAGAAGCGATGATATATTAAGTATGTTGCTCTGCTAAGAAACTCATGAGATGAAAATTTAAAATTTCTGAATCTTGGAGTATTAGTTTATCAATGAATAGTTATTAGTTCTCTCTAAAGTTTTTATTTTCACAAGTGAAAATGCCTTTTGTCAACTTATTTGAAACTATTCAGTATGATGATATCATTTCTAGCCTCGCAGTAGGCCTCTGAGGGTGCCATGTTCCACAAATTCCAATTGACTTCTTTGACCTGTTGAACTAGCATGAGCCCAAAATTTTTGTTGTAGTAGACTGTCTGCTGGATATTTTCATGGCGTTTTCACATGGTGTTATTATTTCTAATTTGGTAGGTTATAGAAAATTCCCTTTTATGATAATGGAGAATAAGCTCATACAATACGTAATTTCAGGGTTCACCGTGCTGGGCCCCGAGAAAAAATATACTTCAAACCCGAAGAAGTAAAAGCAGCAATTGTTACATGTGGGGGCCTTTGTCCTGGTCTCAATGATGTCATACGACAGGTATTTCCATGCGAGTGTACATTTTGATTTTGACATGTTTCAATAACATGATATTAAGCTGAAACAGCTTTAGAATCATGCACTAGACTTCACAAGGTACCATCAAGTTTTGGTTCGGACACATAAAATGTATCTGTGTTGGGTCAGACCCAGAATGGTTGCCTACTTATATTTACCTATATTTCTTTATTAGAAAAGAGAATAGTTAGGATTATTGATGTATTTTAATTTCTTTCTTCTTTGTTATTGCGGCAGGTAGTCATCACTCTTGAGATATATGGTGTGAAAAAGATCGTCGGGATCCCTTTTGGGTATCGCGGGTTTTCTGATATAGGTTTAGCTGAAATGCCGGTGAGCGTTTTGCTACTTAAAACATTTTAAGTACACTAATCCATTTTGTCAACAAGTTGGTTGATTGAACACTTCATGCAAAAGCTATTTCTGCTACATGATACATCACCCAATCAACAAGAATTGTATCAAAAGCTCTAGAAGCACAGAATTGAGCTAGAGACTATTATCATTTGGATTTTGGATGAATAATCTTTTCAAAATATCAAATGCATATAATTGTATACATACACGAAAACATGGCAAAATTTGTTGCTCAAGCAGTAATTCGTCTCACAAGGACTGAAGAACTTAGTTATGCTAGTTCCTTGGTAATGAATGATAATTTTATAAGATTTATTTCTTCTTCTTTACTAGTTCACATTTTAGTCTACTCCATTCACTTGTTAATGTTTTAGTTTTCTTGGTTAAACAATAAAAAAAGAAATAAATGAATATTCAGAATAATCAGTAATAGAGAGTGAGCTAGTCCAAGTGATTCAGTGAATTGCGCAAATAGACAAAAATATACTGCTCTAACCCAATAATAACCGAGCAAACAAATTCTCCGTTTTTTGTTGTTTACACAATCATTTTGTGAGATCCTAAATATAATTTAATTTAAAAGCTTAACTAGGATAATTAATTCATTTAACGGAAGCATATGCCTTGTCCTTTGGTGTCAGCTAAAGCTTGAGTGTGCTTTGGTGTGTCATAACAGTTGTCACGGAAAGTGGTTCAGAATGTCCATCTCTCTGGAGGGAGCTTGCTAGGAGTGTCTCGTGGAGGACCTAAAGTTAGTGAAATTGTGGACAGTTTGAAGGTAAATATTAATGCTGATCCCTCATTTCTCTGGTTGTTGCACTAAAAACTTTCCTGTATGCTGAGGTTGTTTTGATACAAATCTAAGTATTTGATGGCAGGAAAGAGGAATCAATATGCTTTTTGTGCTGGGTGGAAATGGTACCCATGCTGGCGCCAATGCCATACATGAAGAGGTTTATAAGACCTTACTTATACAATTTAATTTTGCTCTCAGATCTCTTTATGTCAAAGATAGCAAGTTCAATTTGGCCTGTGTGCATGGACATTGAAGGTTAAAACTAAAACTGGACAATGTTGTGACCTTTTTATTGCGGGCTGATGATAGTATGATGTATTCTATGTTTTTCATTTTGTCAGGAAAAAATGTGTCCGTGTGTTCTTAGTTTTGTAATACCTTCTTTAGTTTATCTAAAAAATTTATTTTTATTGTTGGTGTTTGATGTCCAGTGCCGCCGAAGACAATTAAAGGTGGCTGTTGTTGGTGTTCCGAAAACCATAGACAATGATATTCTGCTTATGGATAAAACATTTGGTTTTGATACAGCTGTTGAAGAAGCACAAAGAGCTATCAATTCTGCATATATTGAGGTAAAAATGGGCACTTTCTTTATTATTATAAGTTTGTTTTTTTTATCATGATTTGATTATTCGTTCTCCGAGTTTTGGCCTTTGAATTTTGTTCTCCGAAACCCTTCCATTTACATCCTCAGTTGAGATGATTCTCACTCATTTGACAGGCACACAGTGCTTATCGTGGTATTGGGATTGTGAAATTGATGGGTCGTAACAGTGGATTTATTGCTATGCAAGCATCCCTTGCTAGTGGACAAATTGATGTATGCTTGATTCCAGAGGTATTTATCTTTCAGTCAACACTCAGAAATTGCCGACTCTTTTTGGTTGGCCTATTAACGGGATATTGTATCTGCATCAGGTGAAATTTAATCTTCATGGACCTCATGGTATCTTACACCATTTAGAGTACCTTCTTGAGACGAAGGGATCTGCCGTTGTTTGTGTTGCAGAAGGAGCTGGGCAGGTCAGTATGATCATATTTTACTTTCTAGGTCTCCAAAATGGCAGTAACTTATAGTGTAATTTCCTTGAGTAGGTGAATGCATGTGAAAATTCACTCTCTGCCATCTCTTGCAGCATGATATTATTGTCCGTCTAAATTAAATAACATTTGGAATCTTCTAGCATTTTAGATATCCACGATAGTTGCCAATGTTCTCTGTATAGAATCTTTCTTTCTTGCTTTCTCTTTCCATGTTCTCGTTTATGCAAATCAACCTCCTTTTCACAATCATCCATTGGAGGACAAGCTAAACTTAAAAAAACTATACAGTTTCTTCTAGTTTAATATCTCTCACTTTATGATTTACAGGAAGAATGTGTATAATTTTTCTATTCAAATTATTTTTTTGGCGTTTGACAACTCTTGATCCTCAACTCAAGAAATATCTTCTCCTTTTTATCGGAAACATCATATTTTATTTTTCTCACACAGGACCTTCTTGAAAAAACCAATGCTACAGACGCATCTGGAAACATCGTACTGGGAGATATTGGTGTCCTTATACAACAAGAGGTTTGTCACTACCTGGCTCTTGTTGTCAACTTATAGGTTTATGTAATTTTGTAAGCTATTAATTATTTTGGACGAAGTAAACACATTTTCTACCTGTCTGTCCCTTTCATTTGCTTTTGATTGTTGAAAGCTGTCCAATAGTTGAGCTTACCATTCAATATCATTGCTTAATAATATAACCCAAACAAAAGAAGTGCCTGAAAAAAGATTATAGGCATCTGCTCTGATGATGGTCCATGCTTTTATGTTAAACTCCTCTAGAGGCAATTGAATACTTGATCTTGGGTCCATCTCATCAGCATTACATCTTTTGTTGTATATTAAAGGTGAAGAAGTTCTTTAAAGGGATTGGAAATCCAGCGGATGTGAAGTTCATTGATCCCACCTACATGATCCGTGCATGCCGTGCAAATGCATCAGATGGAATCCTCTGCACTGTTCTTGGTCAAAATGCTGTAAGATTACTTATGCCTGTTACTCTTTCAAACGGTTCACTAGTTCTTGACAAGTTTGACCGTAAAAACGGTTATTAGATCTGTTCAAATCGGACCCATGATCGGTTTCTTGTCGAGCTGTCCGGTATGGTTTTAAAAACACTGGATATAATATTAGTAATAAATTAATATTTATACAAAAATAATTAAATTATAGTAATAATAAATATAAAATTGATCATTATTATTTAATTATAAAAATGTGTTAATAATAAATAAAAATAATAAAAGTATAATGATGATAATACTAAATAAAATATTAATAATACTTACTATTTAATAGCACCTATAATTATAATAACAGTAAATTGTAATGATGATGATAGTAGTAGCAAATAATTTTGAATAACTATTTATTCAAAATATGATTTGGTTATTAAAAATAATTGCATTCCTCATCTCCCTATTTTTATTATATCAATCATCGGAATTGATTGTAGTAAAAAAAATAAAAATAAAAAAAAAATCATAGGAATCGATCAATTGAATAGACATGTCGTTACATTCTAGTCCTCATTTCTCTCTACTTGGCGGCGCACCATAGAACCCCGAATGCTTTGTGAAATTTTACAATCCGCCATGAATCATTTGTTGAACCATGATATACAATAATAAATTTTGTCGAAAAAGTCATCTCTTGAGTTTAACCGGATGATCCTGGAAACCATTTTACTCAATGTACAAAACTCCTGTTACAGGTTCATGGTGCATTTGCGGGGTACAGTGGCATCACCGTCGGAATATGCAACACTCATTATGTCTACTTTCCTATTCCTGAAGTAATCGTGCAGCCCAGAGTAGTCGACCCGAACAGTAGGATGTGGCATCGTTGTTTGACATCCACTGGACAACCAGACTTCATCTAATCTAAACGAGGCGAAGGTAATTAAACCCGAGAGACATGAGTTTCGTGTTGTAGACTAGAGTTACCGATAGCCAGTTTTCCAGACTGCATCCCATTTTTTCCGAGTGTACAGCATTCACAATGCCATTTCCACACTGGCGTGCGTTTAATAAAACTTAGAAATGCATTTCTATGACTTTTTAAAGGAGAGGAAGTTGAAGGAAACTCTGCCCCCACTGACTGGGTTTGTTACGTACTGTTTATTATTCTTCAGAGAACAAACTCTAAATTTGTTATTGTTATTTGAAAATTTAATTGTTGGTATTTCTCTAGCATCCAATTTTGATATTATTTTATTTTCAACAATAAACTCGATCAAGGCACATGAATGATTAACACACACATATCACGAAAAATTCATATCTAGAAAAGATAAACCATTAAACTACGATCAAAGAACATAAACAATTCATATATATTCGTTCATATAAACATATTTCATATGATCCGATCGATAGGCCAAGGAAAAGAATCAATTTCCTTAGATTTTTAATTATAACTAAAAATTTATATTATTTCATACAATATCACGAAGCAAATAAACACTTCAAAAGTAAAAATATAACACATAAACATACAATATTTATGTATTAAACACAGATAGTATTTATTTATTAAACGCCAAGTTAGTGGGAACCAATGAAAAAAATAATCTCTACCAACACGTTTGTGTATACAACTTTGGGTTCCATTACAGTTTAAAAATATCAGATTTTAAAAAACTACTGATTTTTCATAAAGAATTTTGTGCTCTCCTAATTTTTTTTCCCCTGGGGATGCTTTTTCAATTGAATATAGACAAGTAAAATTTGCTAAAAAATTAATTATTTTGCGATATAATATATTTATGAAGCCCTAGAAATCCATAACCTCGACATAGTAAATAAGTAAAACTAATTTTAAAACATCATCCAGGATTGAATTTATGAAAGAGAGAGTTTCGCCACAAGCCAAATGAAGGAATTACAAGGGAAAAAAGTCGAAACCTCAACGACCTCGCCACGACTAAATTACATTTCCTACCCAAGTACTATATAAAATAGGACCAGACTGCACCCCAAGTCAATCTTCATCAACCTTTTAGAGTAGTAATTCAAAGGTGCAGATTGTAATTTATTCGCTCTTCTCTCACCATTTGCACCTGTAAATCCGAGTTCATACAAGAAATTTTTTTCTATTTCCCAAAATGAATTAAGATCAAGAAGAAGCAAAACTCAAACCATCAAAATCATGCAATTTTTCAAATCCTCAAACAAATTCAATAAGACAATCATAATCATAGTTATATAGAAATCGAAGCTGATAATAAACACTATTTTAAGCGTCGCATTTCTCCACAAACAAATTTCCGGGCATCAAGAGATGAAGTTGACCGATAATGAAGGAAACTACATAACTTTCATCTGACAGCCCTACTTCCTTCGAAATAGTGAGAAATTGACTTTGGATAGTTATGCACCATACAGTTTTAATAAAACAGGTACCACAACACAATACCAAGTACACAAATTTACCACCAGTCGAGTATATGCAAATTACAGAGAGATAATGACATTCAAACCCACCTCCTTGAGACACACATAAAGCCATTGGTTCAAGCCTCGTCTATTTGGTCCTGCATGGTCATCGAATGCCGAATTTTAATTAACTGGAATTTAAATTTTTTTCTATTAAATAAACCATTTTTTAAATTACATTTGAAGTAAGTTCGTAAGAAATACAGACTTATGGACATATTTGAAAAATCTAGCTTGATTCTTTTCATGAATCAATAATCAAGAACAAACAGAAGCCAAAAGGTGTATAAAACATTGTCTTAATTTGACAGTGTGAAGCCAGTAAATCATACATGATACATCAACTATAGGAAAATGCTGGATTATTTCATGTCAAATTCCACCAGGTAAGTATAATTTCATACTACAGAACAAACTCTCTTAGCTAGAGCTTCCAAATTTATCAAAGGTGATACCCCATGGATGGGCCCACTACCCCTGGCTCATTCCCAGGTCAAATGGAAGACAAGCACATCAAGGACCCAGGTATTCTACTATAAATATCAGGTTTGAGTGTTCAGTTATTTCATTCATTATATTGTTTTCAGCAACACCCTTAGCTGCTCCCCCCGTATATCCTCAGTCTCTGACTTTAGCGTCGGAGGGGCTACGTCGGGACACCCTCTCGGCCCCCTTCTAACAATCTTATTCGTGATTTCAGGCTCAGGGTAATTTCGAACCTGCGTCTAAACTAGTGACTCTTGCTGGAAGCGGACCCTAAAATTTTCCGTGAGTATCAAAAGATGTTTTCCTTTTTTTTATTTATCAAAGGATAAAGATGTCTTCCTTTTTCTTTTTATTTTACTGAACTAAAATAATAGAGAATTGAACAGTAAAATGTAGAAATATAAATTTGCTACTGTCTGATGGCATAGAGTCCTTGGTTTCCAAGCATGGACCAAATAAGTAAAGTTCTTCAGTATCATAAAAAAGCAACTTCAAACACATTTACATTAAAATTGTATAGACTTATATTGATTGAGTTGATTGACAATCTGATTTAGTAAAGCACATGGCAACTTGTGGTGAAGAATTAATGAGGTAGCATATAATTAAGGAAAAGCGAGGGGGTCAAGGAATAAACAGGTATGCTATGAGAAATTGTAAGCAATGATACAAAATTAAAGGTGGGGTGAAAGCCTTGTTGCTCCTTGAGCTAAGGTGCACATCTTGTAGGCTTTCAAATAATATGAATATGAATATGAATGTATCAAAAGAGTGTTTTACGTAATTGAAACCAAAACCTTCATATCGCATCAGCTAATTTATAAAAAGCAACAATTATTTTACATTATTGAAGAGTAGTGCAGCAACCACAGGTGAATAAACCTTGCATTTCCCCTGTAGCCTATACTCTTTACACGGTAACTTTCCAAATGAAGTCAGGAAACATAGCGATAAATCTAGGTATTCAAGTGCCGCATAGAGGAAGTAAGCTGCGAGCAAGAACTGATAAAAAAAGGCCCAAAGTCGATGACGTGATCCTCACTATGACCAACAACCAAATTAATAGTGAAGCATTCAAGTGCCTTGATTCTTAGAAATTGAAGATGATAAGATCGAGAGATTGACAATTTGAAGAAATTCAAGAAATTGAAATATGATGCTTGGAAGTCCAAGTTATTTAATAATCGGGCTTTTTTAATAGTGTAATTTAGTTGAAGGCCTATTTTGTGATTTTACGGGACTCAATTTTGTTACTTATTTTAATTTTAGATCTTATTTGATTAGTATTAGATATGTGCCCAGAATTCCATATTTAAAGCCTATATAGCTATTTTATGTAGGTTTCTTATATAAATGTCTTATAGACGAGAATCACAAGGAATCTTGAAGAAATTGATTGTCAGACAAATTGTGAGCTCAGTGCTTCTTCTCTCTCTTCCACGTGAAGGCTCAAATTGAATTTATCAAGATTCGTTCTTGTGGCAGTCGTTCCCTTATCTTTCTTAGGTTCTCAAAGACAAGTTCTTTGTGGGTTCAAGTTTTGTGGTGTTTCTTCTTGTACTTTTGGTTTCTACCTCGTTCATAGGTAACTCGTGAAAACATGCAATTGAAGCTACCTTCAAGTCTTGGACTTCTGTTCCAATTTCGATATTGGGTTTCCACTCGAATTATTGGGGTTCGTACCACTAGTTTGATATTGGGTTCATGCACGTTGGTATCGGTTCTTTATCAGTTGATAAAGCTTTGGTGGGGTACTTTAAAAACCAAGGAAGGTCTCAAATATGTTCCTAAAATACTCGAAATTGGGTTTATCGAAATACAATGGACAAATGGACCCATTGACATCAATCGGCGCGAACCTCTTCCAAAACCAATGTACACTGGAGAAAGAAAAATATGCAGTATATAAGTGTGTATACTACGCTTGGATATCTCAGTCAGTACATCACGTACCTCATAGACTACACACTCAGACGCCTCTAGACTGAGCATGGGATTCTTGACTTGATCCTTGATATCCGAGCATATTACGTTTTACATGCATCATATCAGTTTGTATACTCGTACGTTCTCGTATTGGGCGATTGTCGCTCACATCCTTGTTTTCATCTTGGGCACCCTACTCCACAGGGTAAGTCTTAGGTTGGTCGGTTCTGCCTGCCAGGGCAGTGGCTAGAGCAGTTGGGTTTTCGGTGTTGATCCAGTGGACGTTTTATTTGGTTTCTCGCATGCTCGTGCAGGATTATGTTTTCGATATGGTTGTATTATCGTTTTAGACTGAGATTATTGTTCTATTTTCGTTTGGGTTGTAAAATGATTAATTTATTTGGTTTTCGTTGTTTAATTGTTGTTATCAAGTTTAAAATTTGAATGCTTATTAATCTGGTAAGTACTGGCTCTGGTAAAGAAGCTACAACACCTGTAAAAGTTGAATTTAGCCAAGATGGAGGAGCAGCTGTCGCATGAGATTTGTTTTAATTACGATGTGTGTTCGGGGTCATCAATGCAAGAAATTATTTTTATTGGAAGGAGTTGACGAGAACATAATGGACCAAAGGAGTCGGAAGACCTAGGCTTATCGATACACAACAAGGCGGCGAGTTTGAGGAGAAACTTGCATCTCAAGTGGGTGGGTGGCTGCAATGCCCAAGCCACATTGAGGAAATGGGCCTTGGACAAGAGGAAGAAACGAGAAATAAAAAACATAAAAATGACGTAACAAGGTAGAACAATAATCAAACACAAAAATCCATTTTTTTATTTATTTCATCTATAGTCTACCGGCGTTCTACCCATGGAAAATTCAAGGCTGAAGATTGAGGAGTAAGAAAGATTTATTTATTTCCTTAGCAATAATTAATTGATACTTTCCAAATCTTGAGATTTCCATAGTATCTTTAATTTTGGTAGGATTTAATTCAAGTTATTTTGCTTGGGTTTTCCATTTATATGTATGAAATTGATGGAGTAAGGACTAATTTGAGATTCCATCATTTCAATAAAAAAATTTTAATCTTTGCAAGATTGAAGGGTTCTCTTGTTAAACGGGCCTCGACTATTATCCAATCATAGGTCACAAGGGTTGCAAATCCAATCAGAAGGGAGAATAGAGGATTCCACTGTCCAACAACCCATGACACGATCCATATCATAAGCATGTAAAAATTACATAATATGACCGTTGTGCAATTCCAGGAGAAAATATTATAACAAAAATTTAAGAAGGATTCTTAAGGAAAACATGGTCGCAGAGAGAACAACTTTAAATTGGAAAATTTTGAGATATTCTAAGTTTATAAACCCGGCAATTATGATCCAACCAAATTAATGGCACTAAAGAATAACTACGTCCGAATAAAAATATCTATTATACTATCAAAGCTCAGGCATACTAAATTTACAAAGAACTTTGAAACAAGATTACAAAAAATTAAAATAAGCAGATTGAAAAACATATAAGGATTAAAGTGTTTATCTTTTGTTATATAAATGGATGCCTGGAAATAACTATTGTTCTAACCTGCATATCTGAGGTCCAAAGAGTGAGATTGTCCCTGAGAAGTTGCATGATAAGAGTGCTATCCTTGTATGACTCTTCACCCAATGTATCCAACTCGGCAATGGCTTCCTCAAAAGCCTGCAGGACAAGAGGGAAAAAAATCAAGTTTCCAGATATCAAATGAAAAAGGAAAGGTCAAATGGCATGAAAATATTTTCAAAAAAATCCCAATGAACTTTACCTATAAATATCTAACAAGTGTTGATTTTAGAAGTTGATATACTTGCATAATAATTATGAAAGGCAGTAGAAGCTATTTCAGAAAATTGACAAGATAATTCTTCATGAGACTGAAACTAATGGTCCTTATTCTAAAACTCTCTCGTACCAATGTATATGGTGTAGTCTCCAGTCTCCACCAATATATGGAAGAAAGTGACATAAAAGGCACAAGATTTTGAAATTGCGCCAACATAGAAACATCGGAATTAACAAGGTTCACAGTGGTAATGCTCCTGGTACCTTCCAATATAAATTGAAAGCTATGACCAATCAACTCTATCAGACAGAGTTAACCTTTTTACTGAGAATCTCAAAACTACTTACTTGGTCAAAGCTTTGGAGTAACAATAAAAATTCGATAAGGCATTGCAAGAAAAAAATGAATTTTGATGTATGGCAAAGTTCACAGGATTCACACAGACCAATAAACAAATAATTTCTAGGAGAGTATTATACACAGTATGAATACTTGAGTAATTGAGTTTGTTCCAAAAAGAAACAAATTGTAATTTATCACCAATTACACCTGTCTTAGATGCATGTAAAATTCTGAAAAGTAGACGGATAACAACCTGAAACCTTTCAGAACAAAAATGAACACTTCCACCCTTTGACCCAATAAATGGAAAAAAATTGAAGATAGAAAGGAGACAATAAATTCTTCAAGTGCAAGGGACAAAGAATGAAAGCAATCTTTTGTAGTATACTCAACTAACCTGTTTGGCCATGCTGCAAGCTTTCTCTGATGAATTCAGAATTTCATAGTAAAAAACTGAGAAATTCAGAGCCAAGCCCAGTCGTATTGGATGAGTTGGAGGAAGATCAGCAAGTGCAATGTCCTGTGAACAATGTGAAACATAAAAAAAAGTTCAATCAAAAATTCAAAATCATAGCAAAACAAATAAATAAGATTGATGCATCCAGCTTTCTATTCAGCTTTCTAACTTTTTACTGAAAAATAACGAAAGCTTCGCATTGATATCCACAGCATCTATATAGCACAGATTTCTAGCCAGAAAATTAAATTATAAACCTGCAGTCAATATTGATAATCATAGATTCAGTCCCTGTACCAGAAGGGATGATCTTGGTAAAAGACCATGCAATTGAACCCTCAAATATTCATGGGATTTCACATCAAGTGATCTTATACCCATACCTACTTAGTCTATCTACAAGTGCGGTCCAAGAGGCTGATCATCCCCTCCCCCCCCTCCCTCCTCTCTCAAGTTAGGAAAAAAACTGAAATTTCATACATGTTTTTTTTAAAAAAAACCTGGTTTACTTCTGCTGTAAGAAAGGCTGATTTTTTATTTCTTTTTTGCGCATGTATACAAGCTTCATTAAAGACGGGAATCCAAACTACTTCCATAAGTACATATCCGGACATTTTTTTAAAAGACATCAAAGTGCAAACCTGGGCAGCTTTGTAAGCCAACATAGTATCCTCAGCAGCCTCTTTGCGCTCATTCCCAACTTTAAACTCGGCCAAGTACCGATGATAATCTCCCTTCATTTTCAGATAAAATACCTTCGATTCGCTAGAAGCAGCCGAAGGGATCAAATTATCACTAAGGATCTTGAGAATTCCGGCGCAAACTTGTGACAGCTCGTTCTCGATCTTAGATCTATACTCCTTGACGAGAATTACGTGTTCGTCGTTCTTACGCCCCTCTTCCTTTTGCTCGATAGAGGAGACTATGCGCCACGCTGCACGTAGAGAGCCGATAACATTCTTGTACGCGACGGAGAGAAGGTTGCGCTCCTCCACAGACAGCTCGGCGCCAGATGAGCTGACAACAAGGCTGTCCATGAACTTAACCATCTCTTCGTAACGCTCGGCTTGCTCGGCTAGCTTAGCCATGTAGAGATACTGCTCGCGACTCAAAGCCATCGGAGAAGTCGTTGAGATTTTTACGAGGGTTAGGGGTTTGAATTGAAATAGGAATTTTTATAAGAGGTGGGAAGGGAATGGAATGGAATTAACGTGTGAAGGGAGTGAGTTGCCTTGTCACCTATTTTTGAGGTCACTCTCTTTTATAATGGATACTAATCACCACAAACAAGTTCAGGATGATATCTCAAATTTGAAATCTAATTGAGCTTTTAGTCACTACAAACAATGTATTGTACATCAGCCGACGACCCGGATTCCAATCATTGAGCTTTTAGTCACTACAAACAATGTATTGTACATCAGCCGACGACCCGGATTCCAATCATTGTTAATATGAATTAATTCGCGAAAGCTCTTCGTATCGATCCCTCGATTACNTATATATTATGTGTGAGATACTTATTAGTAACTACTTTAGAGGATATTAAAATATTTAATTTCATAATTATTTTTCTTATCTTATTAAAAACTTCCCCAAGTCACTCCATATTTTACATAGAAAAAAATTAAACAAAACTTCTCTTTAAATCGAATNAAACAATGTATTGTACATCAGCCGACGACCCGGATTCCAATCATTGTTAATATGAATTAATTCGCGAAAGCTCTTCGTATCGATCCCTCGATTACGCCTCCCCAGACCCCAACTACCCATCCATTTAGTTGACAATGAGTTCTCCCTTAACCGGATGGAAACGAATGAGCAGGCCACATCTCTTTCTCATTGCTCTTTACAAACGGGGAAGCGAGTCCACGGATTCTTGATTCCTATGGGCCTTTCAACCATCTATTTCTCTCTCANATTTCGTGTTAATTGTTTAGTATTATTTGATCAAATTAAAAATAAAAGTAACATGTGAGTATTAAATATGTGTAATAGTTTAATTTAAAAAATTGATGAGAATCATACGGTAATTTGGGATGAAAAATCTAGAAAGCAAGTTGAAAGGTCACATGAGACACCAAAATGGTCAATCTGACCTCTACTGGATTAATATAATGGACATGTATTATCAGAAAAATAATAATTTTGAATATCAAAATGAATTTTATTGAAATTAGTTTAAATAAAATCGTCTTTAGATATATTTATTCTATATTTATTAAATTAATAAGAAAACTTTAATAAAACTAAAAATTTTTAACATGAATTACTATATAGTTTTGGGGTTTTTTAAAAAATAAAATAAAATAAATATCATTCCCATTTTGCAAAATATGAATCTACCACGGCAGGAATCATTTTTCCTTTTTTCAAATGAAATAATAATAATAATAATAATAATAATAATAATAATAATTGATCACACATTATATAAGACCCATTAGTGTCTGTGATGATAAATAGGCGGACTGGCAGGCAATTGGGCCATTCCGGACTGGCAGGCAAGGGAATCGACATACAAGAAAATTCGACACAATGAGCCTCTGGGTCTAGCCACTATTATGACGAAGCATATCGCAAGTTCACGTTCATTTGTCAAGCACTCAACACCGATGATATGTTTATTTCGGTTTTAAACTTTTTTTCTATATAACATTGGTTGTTAATTTTTTTTTACTAGTTTTGTATTGTTATACAATGTGCAAAGCAGAGTCGAGATCCCACATCGTGGAAGCTTTTTAACAAGACTCGAACCACTAAAACTGTCACATTTTTTTATGAACGTTCCAGGAGTGTTGATGTAAGTTTTGCTGATATGTTTGTGTGTAAATTTGTATGTTGTGGTTAGATTGTTTTATTTTTATTACAATGTTATTATTATGCAGGATGCGATGAAGGGTAGAGTCCACGAGATGTTATAGACCTCCACATCTTCTTTATTCCCTTCGGCGGGAAACTCAACCATGCCTAGATTTATCAATTATATTTTGACATCATTGAAAGTGCGAAGAAAATGAGAATGTATGGATTAGGGATGCAGGGATACACCCAACTACCACGACATCATGTACATGAGAAATTGTAGGTTCTGGTACATCCACGCCACCACCAAAGAGGGCTTAGTTGTTGCAAGAAAAGAGTTACATGTCTAAGGAGAAGCCATAGATATGGAAAATCTGGAGACTGGGTGAAGAGGGATTCGAGCTTGGATGTTATCATCTAAGGATTAGATACGCATGCTTGTATCTAACATGGTGCATATAGACTCCATGCCTAACACCATCGAGGGCTCTATTGTTCATACCTCCACCATCAAAACATCTATCATACCTATATAACACTTGCAGAGACGACGAAGGCGAGACTCAAGATCCTAATGAACTATTTATTTATTTTGTTTAACATATTATATTTCTACGTTGATGTGATGTATTTGGATTTTAAACATATTTTTAGCGACTGCTTATTTAGTTTTTTTATATTATGAATCTATGTCACCTTATTGTATTTGGATGTGAAACATGTTTCTATCATTGATATATTGTAATTTTTTTAATATTTGTGTAATAGTGAAACAATAAAATGGTTACATATTCTTATTATTGAAATAAAATTTTGTATCCATGTACTGACATCATCGACAATAAAAATAAAATAATCGTCAAGATGTGTTCATTAAAAGGTTAAAACAAAAAAATCAAACTAGATCATAAAATTCGATTTATTTGGTTCAGTTTAAACTGTTAAACAGTTATTTTTGGTTTAAAATTCTGATGATGTAGAATTTTAAATTTGAAAACTCGAATAAACCGAATCAAAATATTTCAAATTTTTTTATATGATATATTAAATATATAAAAGGATAATATTTATCCATTCAAGAGAGCGTGAACTTTAATACAAAATATTAATTCGATGCTTTTAAATCATTTTACTATATTTAATTTTGGTATTATATTTTTATTGTATTTATTATAAATTGTTATTTTTATTTAATTTTCAAATCTTTAATATTTTGGGTATTTTAAAAAGAATATTCAAATATTTATTAACAATTTATTCTAAAACATAAAAGTTAATTTATCATTTAATTTTATTAATTAAACCGTAAAAACATATTGAATCAATCAAACTATAATAACAAAAAACAAAACAAAACAAAAAACAAATCGAATTAGTCAAACTGTAATTAAAAAAACGAATCAAACAGAAAGTATATAGTCCAATTTTCAAATTAGACATTTGAAAAACCGAAAAACAAATTGAACCGGCCCTTGCACACCCATAATTATCACTGATTTAAGTGACAGTGTGACATATTTTTGTCGCTCAAATTAGCCACTATTGTTTGAAACTGTCGCTGAATTCAACGAAAATATTTGAATAAGAACGTCACTAAGTTAGCGATGGTCGACTTAAATTGTCGCTAGTTACATCGACCAAAGCTACTTCCTCATAGTGCAAAAATGTATGTAGTTTCAAAGTTAGCTTCAACTAAAAACAACGTATTTGTTGTAGCACGGTACATGCTATTTAATAATTTGTAAATATTTACCACTCCTTTATAGATATAACCTAACCTTCCTCTCCCTTAATTAATAAGTAATAGATGAAATATTAATTTTACTCTGGAAAGGAAGACGAAAAATGAAACCTTTTTTCTAGAATGCATGTACATGAGAACAGAGTCAGAAATATAGCTCTGCTCGAACTAGAATTTTAAACTCTATAATTTTTTACTATTTTAAATTAATCTACCCGGGCTAATATCATATTATTCCAAAATTATTCAAAATTTACATATAAATTTTTTTTTTAAAAAAAAATTATTTCTACGTGTGGCTCCGCCACTGCCTGAGAACCTTGTTGAACTAGAAAAGGGCACAAAGGCTCTTATTTCTTTCCATTAGTGTTCTAAAAGACATGGAAAAACATTGCTTAAACGTGAAATTTGAGGAAAAAATGTCGCTTAGGCCAAAAATATGAAAAAACAGATGCTCAAAAAGTTGACCAAATTAAACGTCTAAAAAACGCGGAAAGAACATATTTTTTAAGAAAAATTATAAGTTATGTTTTTTTTTAATATATAAATTATAACATTTCAATTTTTAAAAATAATAAATATTTAATAATGTAAAATTTTTTTAAACAAAAAAAAACCCTAAAGACGTCAATATAAAATTTATCATGAACCTGTCATTTTTTTTTGTGACCGAGAGACAGCTACTTAACCCAACAACGACCTATAAATGTTTACTCCACACGATTTGTGATTTTGAAACTTATATTTTTTTTTGTATAACTTGAAAACTTATGTATTTATTCTTAAAATTTGTATTTTATATATTATTTAATAATCTATTATTTTTTTCTGAGTAGTTTTAATTTATTAAAAGAATTGATAAAATAAAATTATAATAAAAATTACAAACGCTGTAATCTTATACTAAATCCACTTTACGTTTTTTTAGAACTTTGCTTTCCAATTCTTATCTCATATAACAAGCGCAACATGCTCCATACATATACATACATATATATATATATATATATAGAGGGCCTTTATTTATTTCTTCCCATTATCAGCTCAAAAAATGAATGCAGTGTACTCGACCAATAATGGAGTATTATGACAAGAAACTAGAGGTGCAGCTCACCAACTACTTTTATAACCTTTGGATCATATTAATCACTGGCATATTTCTCTTGAGTTCATGGGGACGTACACAGAGTATAACTTCACCCATCTCCCCCTCATTGATTGGTGGCCTTTTGGCCAACAGTGAACAGTAATCTTGGGTTCCCAAAAATAACGCACAGCTCCCTAATCTGGTAAAGGTAATAAATTCTCTTGCAACCAATCCACATTCCCTATTCAATTTATTTCCTTCTTTTTTACCCATCTCGACCAAAACCGATTTGTCTTATTGGTGGACTTTTTTTCTGTTTCTCTTTCTGCGAGCCTTCTCTTAGTGTGTAAATCTGGATCTGAGAATGATGAGTGGAACAATGGCTAAATGAGGATCCTGTCCCTCTTTACATCTCTTTGTGTTTCAGTTTATTTTCCCTTTTTATCACTTTCTTGTTTTTAGGGTTTCTTCTCTGGTAAACATATCCTAAAAATGGCAAAACGCCGCCTTTTGTTTCGAAAACGCTCGTCTCCCTGCTATTTTTGACCCCCGGCTTTTTGGCAACTCGGTTTATTGATTTCCATTTCCAGCTCGAGAATCTTTTATTTCTGCTTACGTATTTACTGAAAATGGCGAGAGAGAAGATCAAGATCAGGAAAATCGACAACGCTACTGCGCGTCAGGTGACTTTCTCTAAGAGAAGAAGAGGTCTTTTCAAGAAAGCTGAAGAGCTTTCAGTTCTCTGCGATGCCGACGTTGCTCTCATCATTTTCTCCTCCACTGGGAAGCTCTTTGAATATGCTAGCTCCAGGTACTTTCTCATCTCCGTGACTGGTTGGTGCTTGCTTTTTTTTACTCCGTGTTCGATTTCTACAGTACTGGCAAATAATGTAGTTTTATTTGATAACATTTTGAGATTCGGAAAGGGTTTTCATATCTGGTGATGTCCATAAATTTATGGGTTTGTTCAGAAATCTTATCTTGATGGTATGATTTTTTTTTGTTTTTCTCAATTTCCATCTGTTCACTAGTTCTTTGTATTTTACAGATTGTTTCCCCACAGATTTTCCTTATAAATTATTAAAATATTATACTTCAATCATTCAACGTTAAGGGTGATTTTAAATTTTCATTTTCCAGTACCATAAATACTGTTACTTCTGCATTTTTTTTATCTTTACCTTGTATGTACGAGGTCTTTTGTCGTAGTGCATGTTATTTAACTTAGTACAACCATATTCTTAGAAATCTTGGTAGATTTCACACACACACACACACAGAGAGAGACAAACAGTGACTAAAGGTTGTAGCTGTAGATTTCATTCATATATACACACACACACACAAAAACAGTGATTAAATGTTGTAGCTGTAGATTGCATTGGGAGAAGTGATCCCTTTTTACGGTATACATCTGTTGATGCATGGGTCTAACATGTACTATGTGTCGGGCCTATGTGTGTGTATATATATTTATACATACTTGAGGAGATCTATAAAATTTTTTGATATCAACTTTATGTGAAAATCACGTACGTATTTGATTTTTTTTTTCGGATTTAATAAAAAATATTCCTCTATTCTTGAGAGTGGGATAATTTTGAATATATTGTTTACATATGTTTTTGAAATTTATTCTTCAATGAAGTTACTATTTTATTTTTTTGGGAAAATAGTTTTTTTTATTAGCTATCTTGTTTATTTTTTAATTTTGGTCCACTGAGTTTTCAAAGTTTGATTTTTGTACAATAACTTTTGATTTTCAGTTATTTTGTTCAATTGTTAATGTGACAACGGAAATTATATCGAAAATTCCTTACTTGTGAGATATCACGTAAGCAATTTGACCAAATTAGTCAAAAAAAAAAAGAGTTAATGTACCAAAACCATACTTTGAAAAAGTAATGGACAAAATTCAAAATTGTACAAGTTCAGGAATAAAAAAAATCATTTTTCTTTTTTTCCCCTCATATTTATTCTGATTTTTCTTGATTGATGAGGGACATGACAACATTCTGGTGAAAATTAGAGCAAATGTATAAGAAGAAAAATTTACTGCGCTAAGGTCTTATTTAGAAGACAAACACCTTATCTAAATACTTTCTCATTTCATGTTAGTTCCTTTGCGACAGAAAACTTCTCCTTCGAGAAGTTCATTAAGAAAAGAGCTCGATTCTTTGGTTAATCGATTTCTGGCCAACTCTCATAAATCTAATAGATCTCAATGAACTTTAACCATACGAAGAAGAAAATTATTATCCTTATAACCGAACAGATTAAACAAAGTTATATTTGCCAACAGAAATGGCATATGTGTAAAAAACAAATAGAGTGAAATAAAATATTATCCAATCATATCTTTAATTTCAAGAGAAACTCGAGTCTAAGTTACTACCAAGTCTAAGACTCAAGCATATATATTAGAAAATTTCGAAAACATTTGTCGCGTAACTAAGTCTAGATAGGGTTTTGGTACTCAAATTAAGCAAAATTTGATCTTAAGTGTAATAATTTTTTATTTTTGTACATATAGTCTGATTTTTCGCTGGAGTGCTGACATAATATCAAACATTGCTTGTATTACAGTTGATATTGCTGCCATCTTTGACGTAATGTGAGGATTCCACCTAAAATCTGACTTAATTGTGAAAAAACCCAATATATTTTATTAAAACCAAATTTTTGGCCAATTACATAGCTAATCACTGTGATTCAGATCCAATCACTGTGATTTAGATCTATCATCGACTGTAAACATACTATTTATCTTTTCTTGAGCATAAAAATCAATCTTTGATACCCTCAACATTACTTACATCCAATGGTGCATCCACAAGTTTGTATAGAAGAATTTACTCGGCTTCATACACACGAATATTTGGAGAATCTATTACAAGAATGTGAACATGACAAGAGAGGAAGCTTTTTATTTTATATTAGATTAGATTTTGTCTCCAGCATCTAATTTAATTTTTGCTTATCTTTGTGTTATAGATTGTAAACCTGGCTTATACACTTAGGAACACGAAACTTTCGAAATTCGAGTTCTAAAAAACGAATTATATTATAAAATTATCGAGCATAGTATCTTAATTGATATCCTAAATAACAGGATGATTAGTTTAAATAGAAGGTGAATGGATAATTATGTAACAAGTTATTTTCTTTTATGGCCCAATAAAGTATGAAGGAGATACTTGAAAGGCATAACTTGCATTCAAAGAATCTCGATAAGTTGGAGCAGCCATGCCTGGAGCTGCAGCTAGTTGAGGACAGCAACTATTCCAGATTGAATAAAGAAGTGGCTGAGAAAAGCTATCAGCTTAGGTGAGAACTAACGTATAGACGTCGAGAGAATTAAGTATTTTACGATACCATGTGTGACTGGTGTATTTACAGGCGTATGAGAGGAGAGGAGCTACAAGGGTTGAACATTGAAGAGTTGCAGCAGCTGGAGAAGTCTCTCGAAGCTGGACTTGTGCGTGTTATGGAGAAAAAGGTAGGCTCATCATATCGCTACCCTCGATTATCCACGCATATATGGTTGGAAATTTGAAATTTTTGTCCTTGTCTTTGATCTGTGACAGGAAGAGAAGATCTTAAAAGAAATCAATGAACTTCAAGATAAGGTCTGTTTTAAACTTTGAACATCTCTTGGTACAGCAGCAGATAGGTGATTTATATGAACCCCGGAAACTGACATTTGTATCAGATTATTATGTACCATCGCCATGAATTTTAAAAATTTTTATAGCACATGCATCCTAGCATTGCAATGGTTTATGAAATCATGTGAAAGACATTAGAATTCATTACATTGGATGAAACATATCGGACTTTCTCGTTTCTTTATGAAAATTTTTAGGGAAGGCAACTTCTGGAGGAGAATGAACGATTAAGAGAACAGGTACAATTAATAATGAAATGGTAGCTAGCTCATCTGATATTCTTGGATTGTCCTTGTTTTGATGTGAAACTTGGTGCCATGTATCAAGGTGTCGGAAATAACAAATGGTCAAAAACCCGTCCCAAGGGCTGATACCGACATCCTAATCTACGAAGAAGGACAATCGTCGGAATCTGTGACGAATGCCTATAACTCCACTGGTCCTCCCCAAGATTATGATAGCTCAGATACGTCTCTAAAACTGTGGTGAGTTGGTAACAATATTATACTTCATGATTTCCCTTGTGTTTTTACATCTTCTGTTATATTATAATTCTAGTATCGAAAAATATACACACTAAGAGAGTATCTTATAAGTTATTTTAGTAACTTATAAAAAGTAAGATGTTGTAATGTTGAATAAAATAAAGATAATAATGTTTAAAGATATTTTTATATATTATAAGATCTTTTTATTATTATAATTACAAAGAAAATGACATGATACTATGAAAATAATGCAAACAATAAAACCATCAGTGATAAGTACCGAACAGTCCCGGTTCGAAATCTCCTGACGTTTTTTCACGTTTTTTTTAAGAGGCTTTCGAAAAACCGTGGCAATTGTTAGCGACAGAGAAGTGGTTTGGTTTGATATCTTGTAATTTTTTTTAAAAAAAATTCTAAACATTTTATCGAAGATAATGTTGTTGACTGTTTGAAAAACTTATAAGTTGATTGATTATCCAAATACCCTCTAAATATTATCAGTTGATGTTTTTCAAAGAAGCAGATCGGTTTTCGATTGCAGGCTGCCATATTCTGGTTGAACTCGCGGAGGGGCGGCTCATTCGACTTAGTACTTTTGATGCATGCATGTCTGATCAGTTACTGCATACTGACTCATAAGGCTTGTAATTCCTATGGTTTTGAAGGTTGTGTAACGCAGTTTAAATTCAAGGGGATTATTGCAAGTTAAATTTTCTAGAATTTGCTAGATATTTCATGTTCGACCAAGGGGCATCTAATTCCTGATCAGATAATTCTGATTTTCATCAACATATTATTTTCTGCACTCAGATTATTTCATGAGTTTGTCTTCCAGACGGTCTCACGGAACAATATCAATGAGACATGTCGATCCGGTTCATATTTAGAGTAAAAACTAATATTTTTGGCGTAGAAAGTAATATTTTTTTATGGGTTGGGTTCGTTGAGAAATTCATCTTACGAAATTAATCTGTGACATGATCTTATAAAAAATTTTTGTTATTTTTTATGATACAATGTGTTCATTTATTTATGTGGTAAACACAAATTAGCTCGGATAACTTGTTAGAAATTGATTTTACATCAGTTTTAGATTTTCTTTAAAAAAAATAAAATAACATATGGGGTTGGTTCATGTGTATAATTAATCTTTTTATTTATTATCACTAGGAAAAAGCAAGTATATTACTGTATGTGGAAGTTTGCTGTATGCTGCTTTAAGGTCCAAATTAAGCACTCTTGATTTTATATTAAATTTTTATACAATATTTAAACATGTTGGCACGACTTTTAAAAAAAAAATCCTACTTGAATATTTTGAATGAAATTGTAATAATTGAGATATGAGGTCAAAAAAATGACTCGGAACTATTAACGAAAAATATAATGGAAAAGGTGTAATTTATTCTTAAGTATATGATAGTTGCGATCGTGGTTCTCTATAATATTATATTTCAGCTTTATGTTTTTTTTTTTTGCAAATTTATTTATTTTTCGATGTGATGTGTATATAATGCTGACATATCATCATGACACATACATGTACAATGTCATTTCAGCATTTTCGTGGAAAGAAGAATAAAATGTCAAAAAGTAAAGGATATAAAAGTAACATTGAAATTTGACAATAAATAACTTATGATAATTTGACACGTCTCAATATAGGACGATATCCTCGATTTGAGGCCCAATTATATATAACCTCTACGAGAAATCATATCGCTAGAAAATTTAAAGCCAAGATTGCACCTTCGAGAATGGCTCAACTCAAAGTATGGAGCGAAACAAACTCTTGACCAATGAATTCAAACATAGCAATTCACAATGATTCTTGTGCCAGCCATTCTTGATTGAATAACTCTTCTGTCTTTTTTGTTGGAACTTTTTCTTCCCTTCATTCTTTATCAAGGCTAATGTCATGTGAACATTAAGGGGGGAGAAAGAGTTTCATGCCGGGGCCAATTACTTGTTCAAAATTAAAAGAAGAAAGTGTTGGTAAGAAGATCAGATTTACAAAATGCTACAGAGAGCTGCGAACAATGCATATTCTTGGTGGTGGGCTAGCCACGTTCGAACCAAGCAATCCAAATGGCTTGAACAGAGCCTTCAGGGTAATACCATCCTCCCTGAGTCTCCTATAACCTATTTTTTATAACAAAAATATGTTCTGAGAAACAGCTGCAGATCGATATGATTTGTGTTGAATGTGGCGAGGCCCCTACAATTACACCGAAGCCGCATCGAACGTTTTAAAAAATTTCGAAGAAAGCTTCTTGTGTTTTTGCATAGGGAGTCAATATATGGAAATGTCAAATGAGCTCTCTTTTAGGAAAATGATATATCAAATACATTAAAGTAAAATCATGAAATTATGGACTCAAACATAATGTGAATTATTTACAACACAATGCAGATATGGAAGAGAAAGTCCAAAGTATGCTTAAGCTGATAGAAGAAGATGGAGATTCCTTTGCAAAAAGAGCTGAGATGTATTATAAGAGAAGACCAGAGCTCATCAACTCTGTTGAAGAATCGTACCGAGCTTTCCGAGCTCTGGCCGATCGTTATGACCATTTGTCCAAAGACCTGCAGAACGCGAACCGGACAATAGCCACTGTATTCCCAGAACAAATTCAATTTGAAATGGAAGAGGATGAAGACTGTGCCACCCCGAAAACCCTTAAGAAATCTCAAATCCCGTCAATGAACATGTCGAACGTTCCAAAGGTTCCTAAGGCACCGATCAAAGATTTAAAAGGGTTCGTGACATCAACTTCAAAGCAGCTCCAAATGAAATCCTCTAAAGTGAAGGATCAAGTTAAATCGGGTTTGTCCAAGGATGAGGCCCTTGGAGAGGTTGACAAGCTCCAGAAAGATATTCTAGCATGTCAGACGGTCAAGGAGTTCGTGAAAAGCTCTTACGAAAACGGATTGGCGAAGTACTGGGAGATTGAGAACCAGGTAATGGAGATGCAGCAAAAAGTGTGCAGTTTGCAGGATGAATTCAACATGGATACGGTCATTGATGATGATGAGGCTCGTACTTTAATGGCCGGGGCGGCTCTCAAATCTTGTCAAGAAATGTTAGCTCAGTTGCAGGAAAACCAAGAAAAGTCTGTCATGGAAGCAAGAGAGGAATTCAATAAGATTGAAGATTCCCGGGAGCGTTTAAAGACCCTGAGGAATGTGTATCTGCACGATCGAACCGATGATGAAGAAAAACAAGGTCAGTATGATAAAACTGCAGCATTGGATGATAAATCGCAGGAGTCAGGAAAGGAAAGAATTGAGGCATTACAGGGAAAAACTATAGAAAACTTGAATTTGAGTTCCATGGCATCAATGACAGTGAGTGAACTGGCAGAGAAGATCGATGAGCTAGTTAATAAGGTGATAAGCTTGGAAACCTCCGTGTCGTCTCAGACTGTACTTATTAATACGTTAAAAACCGAAGCAGGTGAGCTCCATGAGCAGATTCGAAGTTTGGAAGATGAAAAAGGGACCTTGATTGATGGGAAATATAACCTGAGAGTAAAGGTAAAGGAACTCGAAGAAAAATTGAACAAAGTCCAGGATCTACACTGGAATGTGGAAAGACAAAACAGCAATCTTGAAACAAACTTTTCTGAAGCGCGTTTGAATCTTGATCACTTATCAGAGAAACTAGGTAGTGTAAAGCCAGATGAAGAGGTACAACAGAAGGAAACATCACAAGATGAGGCCAGGTCTTTTTCCCTAGATGACTTGAAGGTAGAGCAGAAAGATGTGCCGAGTTCCGAAAAAAGATTCAACGTTTCAAATACAGACGACAAATTGGATGTTAAGGAAGTGAATATCGAAGTTCCGCATTCTGAGGCATCTGTTCCTGAAAAGGTAACGATGGATAAATCAGCCACATTTCCGGAACAGAAACCAGAAGAACCGACCGGAATTGTTCACTCCA
The DNA here is from genome assembly GCF_012295235.1 of Primulina huaijiensis. Classification (NCBI taxonomy): domain Eukaryota; kingdom Viridiplantae; phylum Streptophyta; class Magnoliopsida; order Lamiales; family Gesneriaceae; genus Primulina; species Primulina huaijiensis. Next base: position 26,650,490 of record NC_133308.1, on the reverse strand, counting down.
ACGAACTTGCAATAGCTGAAGCTCTCGGAGACCCGGAGAAAGAAGAAGGGTTAAACTGGCAGAAGATGCTCTTGAGTGGGGTGGAGGATCGAGAGAAGATTCTGCTTAAAGAATACACATCACTTCTCAGGAATTTCAAAGACGTCAAGAAGAAGCTTAGTGACATGGAAAAGAGAGAGAAGGAGAGCCAATTTGATACAATTGTGCAAATGAGAGAATTCAAGAAAGCCATTCTGAAAAGGGATGAAGAAATTCAACATATTCGCCAAAGGTTAAACTTGCTGCAAGCAGATAAACCCCAAGCAGCGGGTGAAAATTTTGGAGTAAATGAAGATTCCAATATCAACAAAGAAGAAACCAAGCTGGTTTACATTGAAAGAACACTATCCATCTCAGCTGTTGAAGAAAAATTCAGGATGGATATCGATGCCTTACTGGATGAGAACCTTGATTTCTGGTTAAGGTTTAGCACTGCATTTCATCAGATCCAGAAGTTTAAGACTGAAGTCCAGGATCTACAGGATGAAATATCAAAACTACAAGAGAAAAAGAAACAAGGGGGGAGTGTCACAACACGTCTAAAGTCTGAGGTCCTTCCCATTTACAAGCACTTGCGAGAAATACAGACTGAACTAACGTTGTGGCTGGAGCAAAGTGCGTCCCTAAAAGATGAATTGAATCGCAGATTTGCTTCACTGTGCAGTATTCAAGAGGAAATCACAAAGGCTTTGAAGGATGGCGCGGAGGAGGAAGAGATCAGATTCAGCAGTCATCGAGCAGCGAAGTTCCAAGGCGAGATCTTGAACATGAAACAGGAAAATAACAAGGTTAGAGAGGAACTAGAGACAGGATTAGAACATGTAAGTGTACTAAAACTTGAAATTGAAAAGACACTAGTAAAACTAAACGAGGAGTTTAACATTCCTAGCGATCAACCGCAATTGAAACATAATATGAGCAAATCTCGAATCCCTTTACGGTCTTTCATCTTTGGAACGAGACAGAAGAAGCAGAAGCATTCGATTTTCTCCTACATGCATCCTAATAGAAGATACCAAATCCTGAAAGCTGGTGTACGTGTATCGAATCCTGATTCTTGACCTTCTTTTGTTCAGATAGAATGACTATTTGCTTTAGAAGATCATATTGTGGATAGAACAGAAACATTTAATTTTTCCCAGCTTTGGTTTTTCTTGAGACAGACATTTCTCAAGCTGTAAACAATGAAAATCTCATAGTTTGCATGTAAATTATGGAGACATTTACTGTTTTTCTTTTATGTGATTTTAGCAGTTAATTTCCAAACTACAAGTTTCCAGCCTATTTCTTATGATAGCCTTGCATAATTCAGGGAGTCCACGGCATTATAGGAACATGAATCTTAGCTCTTGCATAAACCTTAAAGATCTGTTTCTAAATGACAGATTTTAAAAGGAAAAAATCTCCTGCAATATTCTTTGTTTCATTCTCGTAACATTCATAATTGATGAGATGCTACTTCTTTTAAGTTTCCATAATCAATACATGTGATGAATTTCTATTGCGATACATAAATTATTATCCAAAAATGTTACATGACATATCTTCTGGATTTTAACATATTCTTGATTCTTGAATTTTTTGCTTTAAATGTACCACATTACTTTTTGAGGTTGTGCAAAACTTCAGGAATCTTTTCAATTCTACTCAAGATTTTCTATATACTACCTCAACTCTTCCACTTTTTACTCATTTACCTTTTTCTTTGAAATGGCAAGCAATTTAAAAATGGGCTAAATTGCAAATAACTTCANATGCATTTAACCCCCTATTCTTAAGCCACGTGAGTCCGTATTTCACCTCAAAAGATACTAAGGTAAGTTTTAGAGTTCTCTCACTCACAAATAAAATTGCATAGACCGATCAATCTAGGTGGTGATAATTAAATAGTTGAGTCTAGAATGCAAGAAGATAATGTAAGAATTACTACAATTTGGATCAAATTAAAATACTTGAAATTTCAAGAAACTTATGATGTTGATTAGAGATAAGGTAATTTATAAACCACCACAAGTAGGTGGTAAAATATTATCGAAGATAAATTTGAGAAGATTTTAAAAGAAAATATTGATTTAAGAATACTCGACTTTGATATTATATATACTAGTAATCGACACACGCGATACGTGCGTTATTTGAATTTGTTGATGTGAATATTTTCGTAAAAGTCAATTAGTGTCACAAAGAGAAACCAAATTCTGTTAGTTAGTATAAGGGTATCTTGGTTGATATAATGAGCAAATCTGATGTCAGACGGTCTCACTGATCTATATATATGATACTTATTGATCTGGTGAAAATGTAATACTTTCGAAATAAAAATATAATATTTTTTAATAAATCGGATCGAATTGGACATTCGTCTCACAAAATTAATTATTGAGATGAGCTTATATGAGTTTTGTGTAATATAACACTAGTAATAATCACATGCATTTTAGACTTGCTAACATAATTTAATTATTTGAAGAAATATATTTTAAAAGAGAAACTATAAAAGAGGGGGAAAAACATTTGATGTTTGATATAAAATAAGAAGAGATCATAAAAAGAGGGAAAGTATAGAGAGATGTATGGATATTACTAATAAGTAATAAGTTCACATCATCAAAGTTACATGACAAATTATGGAAAATAACCAAAATAGTTCCATAAGTTTGTCCATTTTGTGTTTTGGTCATGTAAGTATTCAATTTTGAGTTTTAATCATGTACGTTACCTTAAGTTTTGGTTCTTAATCTTTTTTCATGGAGTGCTGGTATGGTTTCAAAAATACCGATGTGACTTAAAAAAATGTTGTTTTGGACGTGTTCTGCAACACGTCAACACTCAATAGAAAAATGACTAAAACCAAAACATGGCCTAATTTATAGGACCAAAACCCAAAATAAAATATTTATATGACCAAAACACAAAATGAACAAACTTATCAAACCATTTTGGTTATTATTAAGTTTCTTGTGAGACGGTCACACGAACTTTATTCGTGAGACCGGTCAATAATGTTCATATTTACAATAAAAAATGATATTTTCGGTATAAAAAATAATATTTTTTCATTAGTAATCTAAATAGAATATATGTCTAATAAAATTGATTATGAGACCGTCTCACGAGTTTTTGTGTTAGATATTATCCATAACAAATTATGTAATGGTAAAACTAAAAATAAGCTTTGGTATCATATTATTACGAGGTACTCAAATATTATGTATCAANTCTCAAACCAATAAATAGATAAAATAATACATAAATATGATAAATTTAAGTCTGATGCATTAATTCTCATATTTATAGAAGCATAAAAATCTCAAAATTACAATCTTTATTTGTTTTTGCAACTAGACCACATTAAAAATGTTAAATATTTGTCAAATCATTATCAGACATGCTTAATCATAATTAAAATTTAAAAAATAAACATCTAAATTATAAACCTAATTTATTATTTTAAAATAAAAAGATATACCTTAAAAATAAAAGAATTAAAAAATAAATAGGTGTGATTAATTGTGCTTAAATACGTTTAATTAAACGTTTTAATTACGCTTAATTCGATCAAACTACAATTTGACCGCTTTTTTCCGCTTTCTCCGAAGCGAAGCGTTTTTGCCGAACTTCAAGTTTAAACGCGTTTAAGCGAGACTTAAACGGAATTTTTAGAACACTGATCAAAACACAACTCATCCATCAGTCCATTATTACGTAACAATTCTGAAAATAAATTTCTTCTTCAGAATTTGATTAGAAATAGGTACAGCTATCACAGCGCGAGGCACAACTGAGAAAACAAGCAGTTGACGATGTGCTATGGCAGCGGAAGGTTGCCGTCGGAAGACGACATCGTCGAAATTCGGCCTGTGGAAAACCAGAACAGAGCAATAGTGGAGAATCTGTTGGCCCGGCTTGCGGAGACGGAGGCGCGGCTTGAGAGAGCAAGGGCGAGGGAAGCCGAGCTGAGCCACCGGCTCGACGAGATGAAGAAGTTCGTGCGCGTTATGGAGATCATAGAGACCTACCTCAGGCGCCGATGTAGGGAGCAGCAAGACCAACTGGCTCGGCTCCGCTCTTATTCTTCAGTCTGGCTATCATCGGAGTAATCCACGCCGTTTATTTCCATTTCCAGTTTTTGGCCCCCAATTTGTCTTTCTATCTTTTCCTATTTCCTAGTAGTTCAAGAAGGAATAGTGATTGGTTAATGTTGTTTTTGCTGTAGTAAGTACTCACAACCGTGTTAATAAGTAAATTACCTTACTTTACTCACAACCGTGTTAATGAGTAACCTTACTTTTTTTGTCCGCTGCTGATTCATGGTCTGTTATTGATACATTGTTAAGCAAAAAGGCACAAAACTGATTCATTTATTGTTATTTGGATATGTTATATTTTATACAGTGCTTTTGTTCTTGAATGGTTATTTTTTTTATGGGTTAAATAATGCTACAATAGTAGTTGGGTAGTTTTCCATTTTTTGATTGGTAGTAAATGTTTCGTCTTCTATAGTTTTTAAATTTGATCTTACTTGGAGATTGCAGTGAAAGTATCCTTATGATCGATTTCTTAGTGCTTTTAGATTAGGATTGATTCAATGTGTTTTAGCTGCTACTTGTCGGAATTAGTTTAAGAGGCTATTGGGAAGAGGTTTGTTTGTTGTGTTGTCTTCTCAATCCGACGATGGAGTGGAAAGTGTCGAGTGATTGATTTGTGAAAGAGATTCCATGAACTGCCATGGAACCACTTTTTAGCAGATTAATAGATTACTTTGGAATGGCATAAACATTCCATAACAGGATGAACCTTCAAGAGACCAGCGGCATATGGCTGTTATCGATCAGTATAGCCGGTGTTGGCTACCATGAATGGTTTCATCTCAATGCCACATGGTTTGAGTGCAGTTTGTATGGCCTGTATTGGCTACCATGAATGGTTCATTCAGTGCTGCAAGGTTTGAGTGCAGTTTGTTTGGGTTGGATTAAAGGAAGAAGTAAATGGTGGTTCAAGCTGGGACCCTTCTATCTGCTGCTTGTGCATGGTGAATACTTGTTTTCTGCGAGCATGCTCTAGACTTTGTTTCTCATAATACTTACCTCATCTTATTAATGAACGTAACAGAAAGATGCTAGAGATTGTATACTTGTGTATGCTGCATGACTCGTGGGGCATATTTTGAATACGCCTTTAGATTTAAGCACGCTGGCTCTAGCTAGTTTCAGACTGAAGCTTTTATGATGACTTGGATTCAAGGGGTCACTTTATTCATTCAGGAATCACTTTTTTCATTCAGGAATGAGTTTATTGTTTTAGAAAATCGTACCATTGTTCGTCTCTATTTGCTTGAGCGTCTGTGTTGTAACCTAATACTATATGTGATAATAATAGTGCATCTTAAATATTTTAAATAGGACAGCAGGCCAAGCACAACATTTTCAATGTTTTGCCACATGTGCTCACATGATAAAAGGACAATTATGTCTCTCCAACCGACCACTCAGATTCACTCAGGGTATTCGAACATGTTATTCGGTTTTGATGTCATTTGTAGGAACAAGTGTCTATTGTTATACCTAAAACTATAACGGATGATAATGGCTTCACCTCTTTTTTAAATTGTACAATCACCCAAGTGATTGTTGGTTTGTCGATACGAGTTTGTTGTTCTTATTGAAATGGGGATCTCCAGCTTGTGTAACGTGTCATGGTTCGTCAATATCGCTCGTGAATGGTCTGTCTTGTGGGTTTGTAACATCTTCGGCACCCTCCCCTCAATAGCTATTTTTTTGGGATTAGTTCTATCCAAGATTTGTAACAGTGGTATCAGAACGTTTGTTCTATGGGGATGACCCTCATTTCGATGGGTGGGAGGGCTGCTATCCGCATACATGTGGGATCCGCAAAGTCACCAACCGCCGTGGACCTCGGTTCTGAAAGGAGGATGAATTGTAACTTGACATGGTTCGTCCCACATCGTCCGCGAAAAGGTATTCTATGTGTGTTTATAGCTTCTTGGACACCCTCCCCTCCATAACTAGCTTTTTGGTGGTAGTCATATCCAAGGATTGTAACAGAGGTTGACCCGACCGTGGATAGTTTTATTTATTCACGTTGTGCTAACTTCACTTCTTAATGTCCTCTCCAACAGTTGACTCGGACCACATAATTATAATAATTTCTTTTTAATTATTTATCATATAATTATATATTAGTTGTTTTATATTCACATAAAATAATTAGTAAACAAAACCTAATTATGTTAGATTTTTTAAGCAAACTTTTTTTTTTGAGCAACTAAACTAATTATATTAGTTTTAGAAACATTTATAGTACAATTTTGATACAAGTTTACCCAATTTTCTAAATTGAAGATTCCAAATTTCTTATATAGTATAATAGGCTCAAACTTTAAAGTTGGAATACTATTTTCATTTTTTGAAGATAATAAAATTTTAAATATATATAAATCACATATCTCAGTATCACTCTACTACTGAAATGCAAGAAAAACAATTCAATGTCAAATATAAAATATTTTATCATATCTAATCAAAAATAATATCCAGAAATAACCATCTAACCTCTCAAAACTGTACATCTATTTTCACAAAAAAAAAAACACAACAAAAAATATCTTCCAAAATAACCTCACATGGCAATTCGATTTCAATTTAACAGAAAAATCGCTCGAACAACATTGAGATTACAATATTTGTAACTTTTATGTGGTGTTTCTTCTTAACAATGGGTTTGGGAATATGAATATGTTTGACATGATGGGCGTGGAGATGTTTGGGTGCAATGACGAAGTTTAACGAGCTTTTTCAGATAATGATATGAACTCTCAAAGAAATCATACATTACAGTTGAAGAAGTTTTTATATAAACTTAAAAGATCTCAATTAGTCTGATTATTAGTTAAAATAAGTTATAGACGTATTTAAATATTATATATTCACCATACAATGTGATATATCTAAATTTAACGGATCATTCGATGCATACACTACCAACAATCAAACAAGACAAAAACTTATGTGAAACGGTCTCACGAATTGTATTTTGTGAGACAAATCTCTTATTTGAGTCATCTATGAAAAAATATTATTTTTTATGCTAAGAGTATTACTTTTTATTGTGAATGTCGGTAGGGTTGACTCGTCTCACAGATAAAGATTCGTGAGATCGTCTCACAAGAGACCTATTCATCAAATAAAGGTATGTGTGGAGACATGAATCATATATGGATTAGAAGATAAGATGAAGAAGTTAATAATTTTATTAATCTAACATAATTAAGTAGGCAATACCCTTTTTTTATTAGGTTTCTTTACCATAATGGATGCTAAAGGCTAGCTTTCTAGATGTGACCTTTACCATTAATTCCTCTAATGATTGAAACTTCACTTGTAAAATATGTGATATCTCACCTAATCCATCTTAATATTTGTCTTAATCATCAAACTTTCGTCTCTTAATTTAATTTTTAATTTTTCTTCTAAGCATACAAAGTTGTAATAAGTAAGATCTTCGCATAATATTTTTTTTCTGTTTGATAATAAACAATTAGTCCACTTCTACACGAAGAAATCAATGTAATCTAAACTAAAACATTTGCAATTTGACGGTCTTTCATTGTCCCACCTTTCTAACTTTTCAAAAACACACACTCACACATATGTATATTATATGTATGTGTATATATATATATATATATTTGAGAATTAGTATATGTATATATTGTGTGTATGTACATGCTTATCACAAAAACTTTTATAAAATTGATCTCTGATGTGATCAAGATTTGAATTTTAAAAAAAATATTATTTTACATAAACGAAAGTAAATGTTGACGTTTACAAACGAATATCAAAATAATTATCCTCGTGCACACATGGGAACGGGAAAAGAGTATACTTCACACCGACGAAAACATAGTTGGATCTCATCTCCCTCCGCCACTGTTTCAACGGCCACTGACAATGCCACTTCCAGTAGATTTAACTTCGAACTCAGTATGTACAAAAGTAGAAACAGTTGTTACCATAAGATACCGCTGAAAGTTTTCAGCTCGGTCACTCACAATTCCCAAGCATGACACCTTGAACTGACGTTTCTCTCCACACTTATACTTCTAACTTTACGTCATAGTTTAGGTTTTTTGTTGAAGTGAGGGGAGACTGAATTGGATTGTTTGTTTGGGTTTTTTCTTGGAAATAGTTGGAACCCGTTTGAGGGAAATCTGTATTGGAAGGTGGGTCGAGTTTGAAAATGGAAAATAGGGGTGAAGGGAGAAAGGGTGAGCAAAAGGGGCCAGTTATGCCACCCAAGATTGAGCCTTTTGTGCCCCTACAAGGTCATGACCCGAGGGAGTTGAAATCTTGGGCTAAAAGGACGGGCTTTGTGTCAACTTTCTCGGGTGAGACTGAGAGAAGTATGAGCAGCAGGAGGGAATCAATTGGCAGGAAAAACTACGAGAATGTTGGTTTTGAACAAGGGATTGATTTGGAGAAGGGTGTTCTTGAAAAGAATGGATCTGTATCACCCAAAATTGGGATAGATCCTATTTTGGGGAGGACCAGGAACAGAGGGATTGAGATTGAACCAGTTTCGGGGAGTGGAGGTCGAAGGGTTGATGATCGGAATTCCGCAGTGACAGGTGAAATTGAGACTCCGGGGTATAGGAAGGCTGAGTCTAATTTGGGGGGTCCTATTGGGGCAAGGCTAGATGAGCATAAGGAGAATGTCAATGGTGCTGTGAATGTAGATGGGCATGGAACTGTGACAAATAACCTGGTCGTGGAGCAAAAGAAAGATGACGGAAATTTGGGACAACAAGATGCTACTAATGTGTATACGGATGGGGACGATTCTGAGGACGCAGGCGTATGGCATCTGTCTCAGAAAATGAAATGTGGACTGCGGGATAATCCTGGTTATGGTCGGTATTATATATTTATGTTTGCTTGATGATATTGTCCTTACTTGATCTTCGTTATGGAGTTGAATATCTTGAATCTTTGATTAAATTTCCTTCTAACACCATTGAGTGCAAAATGGAGAACAAACAGTGGAAAAATCATAGATTTCATGAGATATGAAATAAAATTTAATTTTTCGAAACAAATTCCATATATGTCAATGAATGTAAGTTGCCATAGAATTCTTAAAATTTGTCTCTTTGAATGCTTTTAAGTTTGAGGTTGTGGAATTTGCTGGAAGTTATGGAACCATAATATGCGGTCACTAGGAAGCTTATAATGGCCACATTGATATTATCTCATATCCATTGTTGACCATTTCCATTTTCTTCAAACACCTGTATTGTAAAGAGCAATTTTTTTAATAAAGGGCATCCTTCTATTGCAATGTGTTATCATGGGGTTGTTACTAAAAGAGTTAGAGTAATGACCTATGTAGTTTATATTGATCCTTTGAGACTATTTAACTTCTGAATTACAACCATGTAGCATCCAGTCACTTTGCCTGTAAACACTTTCAAGGTGAACCTTTTTTTTTATTTACTGCCATAAGAAGTATCCACACAGGCAATATATCAGTTTATGTGCTTGCTTTTCCTTCCCACTTATCATTTATTTATAATTTCAGTATTGAAGATGATAATTCTACCTGCTCATATTGATTAGGCTTCATGTGAACTATCAAAAGTGTGTCATTTACTCCAACCAATCTCTTAAATTGCAGTGCCCCTTATACTCTATGGTTTGCAACACTATTTATCTTTGGCCGGTTCTCTTATTTTCATTCCTGTTATCATTGTACCTGCAATGGGTGGTACTGATGTAAGCTTATGCTCTCTCCCTTTCTAAAATTAAGTTCATACTAGATAGGTATTTATCCTAATGTCTTAGCCATTTTCGTGAAACAATGACAGAGGGATACTGCCACAGTAATTTCCACAATGTTGCTACTGTCTGGCATCACAACAATATTGCACACTTATTTTGGTACTCGGCTTCCATTGGTTCAAGGGAGTTCTTTCGTTTATTTGGCTCCTGCATTAGTGATAATGAATTCACGAGAGTTCCGGAATCTCACTGAAAATGTAAGTACCTTCTACGGCAGCATTATGTCTCTTGCAGTCATGATATTAAATTCCATAGCACCGTGGAACTCGTTTCTGCGTCTGTGAAGTGAATATCCGCTCAATAATTGCAGCATGAAAAGTGCCTTCTGCACGGGCGAAGTAAATGCGCTATTCAATTATGTTGCTTTTGCATCATCCTAAAGAACAGCAATTATTGTCATAAGACCTTTAGGCGAAATCCCTATCTACTGAAAGTATCAACAATCACACATACAGCAGCAAAAGGTTTTAACTTGTCGAGTGCTCTCAAATTTGGTTCAGCTAAGTGATTTAGCAAGAGACCTAAAACGGTGCCAGCAGTCGAGTTGCACCAATAACAACTTTTAGACATTTTACATTCTGTTTAACCTTTAACAAAAAGATGTATGAAGAATTTCATTGACGGGTTACATTTATAAAATTGTTTGAAGCCAAACAGTTGCATAATATTATGCTATGCTAAAATGTGTTTTTGTCAAAAGTTGGCAAATTCTCTCTTTCCCCACCTTTAGAGAAGTGATAAATGTAAATTATGAATTATTTTTCTATTTCCTACAGAGATTCAGGCACATTATGAGGGAATTACAAGGAGCTATAATTGTTGGTTCAATATTCCAGTGCATATTGGGTTTCAGTGGATTGGTGTCTCTACTCTTAAGGTAGTCTGGCATGGGTGCCTTTTGGATTCTGAGTTTCCTTGTTATTTGGGGAAAATACTTGAGCCATGGGTAGGATATACATCTGTGAATGTAATCAGTTTCACAGTCGCTCTTGAGCTTTTTCCTCCATGCGGAAGAACTTGGTTCTTGTGGGTTTTTAAATTGCTTTTTTCCTCGTTCTTGATCTTCAACATGATTTTTACATGGATTATAGTTAATAAAGCAAACATTGTCTCGTCAAAAACTTAAATATTGCACTGAGATTAAGTTCAAAGAACTTTAATTGGGAAATCTGATTATTTGAACACAAATTGCAGGTATATAAACCCTATTGTGGTTGCGCCTACAATAGCTTCAGTGGGTTTAGCATTCATTAGCTATGGCTTCCCTCAAGCAGCTGCTTGTGTGGAAATAAGTCTTCCGGAGATCCTATTAGTTCTTATTTTTACCTTGGTAAGCATCGCTAAGCTGAATGTACATAAACAGTATGCTTAGTCAAATGTGAATGGATCATGGATATGATAAATTGAATATATTTTATTTTTTTGCTTGCAGTACCTTAGAGGAATATCTGTATTTGGCCACAGAATTTTTCGCATATATGCGGTGAGTACATTCATATATGTTCATGTTAGGATTATTTATGATGTCTTATTCTAGAGGCATCTCACGTTTCCTTCAAAAAAGGTGAAAACGCTTGTTGATAAACTTATTCCCTCTGTACGGCATGAGAAGTTTCCTTAATTCTTTTCCATTATATTTTTCTTGCAACATTTTTTAAAAAAACTTATCATTGCAGGTTCCCCTAAGTGTTGTGATTATATGGGCTTATGCATTTTTTTTGACGGCTGGCGGGGCTTATAACTATCAAGGCTGTAGTCCTAACATACCTAGTTCCAATATCCTCAAAGATGCTTGTGTTAAGCATGCATATACCATGAAGCACTGTAGGACAGATGTATCTGATGCAATGAGGACTGCTGCATGGGTCAGGATCCCATACCCTTTGCAATGGGGTATTCCTATCTTCCGATTACGAACCTCGATCATAATGCTTGCCGTTTCACTTGTAGCATCAATTGACTCGGTCAGTAAGCATCTCTCAATTCCAATCCGCCTATGAATTCTCATAAGTCAGGAATAAAACGCCTTCTCAACCTTCCCTAACAAGGCTGAGGAACTAAATATCATAAAAAAATGGTATCCAAAGTTACATATCTTGGTTAAATAAATATAAATAAATAAAAAGTAAGCATCTATTCTGCCAATGAATTCTCATATTTTAGAGTCGAAAATAAGTCAGAAATAAATTGCCTTCTCAACCTTTCTGAACATGGATGAGGAATTAAATATCATAAAATTAATAATATTCCAGGCACATATCTTAGTTAAATATAAATAAATACACGTACATATAATCTAAAGTTGATAAAAGAAATCAGATACTAAGTTTTACATTGCGAAGCTTCTTAAATTTGTTTTGCTTTTCTGAATGGCAACATGGTAGCTGAGATATTATTGAATTTGAAGGTTAAGAGTATCCTTGATTAGAGATTCTTGGATTCCCTAGTTTCATGTAACATGCTTTGCTCTTGTAGAAAAGAGCAATGGAGAAATGTTGGTGCTTTCTTTCTCTGCTGTGACAGTTACCTTTTTTTAATGGAATCCTGTCAATGCCATCATAGTTTCTTCTGCTCCTAAATTCTCTAGGACGACATAGAGTGTGTGTGTTAACTCAATATATACCAATGCAAATTAGCAGAATGCTTATCTAGAATTGCCACATTTTTTACTTAGAACGAATTTGGGGCGGGGAAAACTGCCACTCACACTCACTTGTTGAATTTATGAATGAGAACAAGTTGGTGCAAAACGAAAGTTCCAAAACTGGGTACTCATTACTATGTAGATGGAAAATAGCCAGGAGAATCACTCTTTTTATTCAAATTAGGAAACCTTTATGCTCTGCCACGCTCTAGCACAGCACTTGATGCTCATGCATAATATGTCAGTTGAATTTTGAACATTAGAAAGATGCCTGAAGTCCTATAAATTGTTAAAAATGTATTTGCATTGGTTGGCTTTGTAGCCGTTATTTGCCAGCATAGAGAAGCTAATTTATCCAAAAGAATGCTTCAAGAATTGTCAAGTCAACACTCCCATGGACGAGTAAGTGTGTGATTTAATGTACATCCTGACAAAAAAGTTGATGCAATCATATTTCACAGTTAAAAAAGTTTGTGTGCTTGCTTGACTCTAAATGCTTCTTGTGATTTGAGATTTTTTTTGTTTTGAGAATTATATGTAGCTAAAAATTGAGTGCTGGTTCATAGCTTAACACTGATGCAAAAAGGAACTGTACAGATTGGGACTTATCACACTGCATCTATTCGAATAAATGCGGAGCCTCCTACACCTGGTGTTGTCAGCAGAGGAATTGGGTTAGAAGGTTTTTGCAGTTTATTGGCCGGCCTTTGGGGCTCAGGGACAGGGTCAACCACCTTAACAGAGAATGTGCATACCGTTGACATTACTAAGGTTGCAAGCAGAAAGGTCATGGAGATTGGAGCAATTTTCCTTATCCTTTTCTCATTTATTGGTACTAATACACTCAATCTACCTTAAGCTTTAGATACTCCATTGTGAAAGCTTGTGCATGTGAAAAATGTCTTGTGTTGTACAACGAAGGTAATCTATGTGATTCTATCAGGGAGAATCATCTCATTTCTGTGAATTATCTCTTGATAACTTTTTCACGTTGCCGATTCCACCTCTTATGTCATTCCTAAATCTGCACCAGAAAGCTAGGATGGATTTAATGATGTGGATTGTGGTCAAGGGACTAAAATTTGTGACTTTGCATTTGTTAGGTAAAGTGGGTGCTCTTCTTGCTTCGATACCACAAGCTTTAGCTGCTGCTGTCCTGTGCTTCATATGGGCTTTGGTGGTGGCATTAGGTCTCTCGGCATTGCAATATACTCAAGCGGCTAGTTTTAGAAACATAACTATTGTTGGTGTTTCCTTGTTCCTTGGTTTGTCCATCCCAGTATATTTTCAACAGTACCTTCCGGAATCCAGTATGATTCTGCCGAGTTATCTCATCCCTTATTCAGCAGCTTCTGATGGACCGGTCCACAGCAGTAGTAAAGAAGTAAGCTATCAATCTATTGGTTTCTTTATTTTCACCTTTATGATCTATTTTCATAGAAAATGGTTTGGCTTGTTAAGTTGTTTTAGAAAGGTGGAGTCTCAAAGGATCATAATTTACTATTTCAAATATAACTAATATATTTGTCAGTAAATATGCTGTAAGTACCGTCATTTCTCTTCATACGATAATGCTTTCGATTTCTCGCAGTTCGATTTTGCTGTCAATGCCCTCTTGTCTATGAACATGGTGGTGACATTCTTGATTGCATTTCTACTGGACAACACAGTCCCGGGTAGCCGACAGGAACGAGGAGTCTACATATGGTCAAACACAGAAAATGTCACGACAGATCCATCTTCACTTTCGGATTATGAACTTCCAAGTAAACTTTCTCGCTGTTTCCGCTGGGCCAAATGTTTAGGTGTTCAGTGATGTATGTATATAATATGCTACATGTAAACTCTGGTGTTAAGAAAATATCATCTATCTAAGATTGTTAGAAAACAGCAAGTCTCAGCAAACTTAAAGTCATATCCTCAATTATTGGTCATGGCACCTATGTGTGCTTTGTAATGGAAAGAACGGGGGTAAACCCATTGTGTTGTATCAGTCATTTTATTTATATTGGAGCGATAAATTTTATATTTCGTGTCTTGTTTATCATGGTGGCATTCGTTTCATTATGGCTTATTTTTTAAGTGAAATAATATTCTCTAACCAATCTCATAACATACACCCGATGCACAACCCTTGGATCAGTAGACCTTACATGCACATTGATCCAAGGTCTTGCGCCTGGAGTACCCATAGAATTCGAAAATATGAACACGTGCTTCTTGCTGATACTTCGGAAATGATCATGAAGTTACAACTTTACATTCTGATCCAGTGAGTAAGAGTAAGAAAGGTCAACATGATGTGAATTCATCACAAACTTGAATGTTAATCCAGCAAAATTTGATTGATTATATATAAAACCAGCTTCTTCGAATGAAAAAAACTGGAAAATTAATCCAAACCCAAAATCAAAACCTGCCACAGCATCATTCCCACCCCACCATGATCATCAAAACCTATTCCTAAAGCTTTGACATGTCAAAATGAAGGTTGGTATTCGACTAACTCAAACTCAGAGTTACAAAAAAAATGTTAGTCGAAAATATCGAGTCACTAATATGGGTGATGAGGCCAATCGAAGTATGGTATCGGAGATATAGTCGCGATGGAGTCAGAGGCATTCAGATTAGTGAAGTGATGGAAGAGATTGTGATGATCATTTGGTGTCGTTATGGTGTTGAAAGGCACTTCACAAGGGGCGCTGATAGAAGCAAAACTAAGGATGTTCCTGGATGGGGCTCGGATGTTGGAGCTCAGTACTGCGGGTGGGAGCTGTTCTTCGCCTTCAAGAGAGAGTTTTAACCTCTTTGCAGTCCCGCCGATGGGGAGAGAGCTGTTACCAATGGCTTCAATGTCATAACGGCTCATCTCAAAATTGGTTACTGCGTTTGCTCCTCGAAATTTTATCGCAGCGATGTCATATGCCTCCGCTGCTTCCTCTTCAGTGGCTGCCATGAGAGTAAATTAGTATCGACTAAACAAACAAGCAAGGATGGACCTAAAAATTCAGGTGAGACAGGCGAGGGAGATCTCGGAAACATCAGAGGTGGAGGCACAAACGAAATAAGAAACTTTAAGAAAATTAAGCATAAAATTTCAAGGTTTTTCAGCCTCAACCCGATGCTGGTTCCACCCCTACTGCATTAGATGGCTCATCTTTTGAAAGAATTTCAACTCAAATACTACTACCAACCAACTTTTTAAATCGTTTTCTGCTTGCACACAACAGTTATTTGATCGATCAACTAGGAGTAGCGAAAGTGTAGGAAATCTGGCACAGTACCAAATGTTCCGAGATACAGATCTTTATTCCCAGCGACACGACCAATCCTTGCTTGCCATCGACCTTGCTGATGATGCCTGAATTTAAGAATTCGAAATCTTTGAAACTTGAATTAAAAAAAAAAAAAAAAACAAAGACGACGATTAAATAAATTCACTTTGAAGAGAGTTCAAACCTCGTCACGCCCCGATAGATCGATGCACCTCGTGAGAAACCACTACTTTTCCTAAACAGAACAGAGACAGGTTAATGAAATGCGTAATCTTTCATGGCTAATTAGCATAATAATTCCAAATTCCACAATATTTTATGACACACAAACCTTCTAAGTGAAGCAATGAATTCTTGTTTAGTAACATGCTTCATTTCCTCCAACTCTTTGTAGTAGTTTGAGATCTGTTAGGAAAACTGAAATTAGAAATCACGCATATTCAAAGATAAGCGAGTACTGCGTGGATAGCATTATCTCCAACAAAACTCAATACTTGAGCTCGATCAAGTAGTCAATTCAAGCTCTTATAGACATCACTCTTCTGGAGCTTGAATCATATTTATTTTCAGCTGATGTCATCAAGATTAATGCTAGATGCAACTCTTTCATAAACTTGACCTCAACCAAACTTGAATCGAGCTTTAACCGAGCACCGACCCTGTCCGCATATAGTCAGCATTTACTCGAAAAACAAGTATATTACCGGGAAGTTGGTGGTGGCGGTAGAGCCCCAGTACTTGAGAGCAGCCAAATCATATGCTCTTGCAGCCTTTTCTTCCTTGTCATAGCCACCTGGTTGTATCGAAATTATCATGCTACAAACAAATTAACATGAACATGAAATAGGACAAGTTAGGGGAGCATCACAAGGAATTACTCACCCAAGTAGACTGCAGATTTTAGTTTGCGAAATCCACGAAAATGACACCAATTCATGCGAAAGAATAGAGTTCGTCATAATACAAAATAGACAAAATCCCAGGTGCAAAACAAAATATTAAATGCAATTCATAGAAATTATAGGTCGAAAAATCCATTTGAATACTATGGATTCTGTTAGTCCAAAAATACAAAAATAAATACGAAGGTTGTACGTCCACGAGGCTCGGACTAAGAAAGCCACATGGTTGTTTGTTTTCCTCGAAATTTTTGCGAAATTCAATAGAGTTATAACGCAACTAATACAAGTCATCAATCCAAAAAAGTCTCTTTTAAGAAGCCAATCGTTGATAATCAAATCAGTGTTAATGACATGAATTCTGAAATACTCTTCAACCTCCTTCCTCTCATTCTCACATGTTAAGGGAGGGTCTTGCATGTGCTACATAAGGTTTGTAAACGAACCGAACCGGTTCGCGAGCTTTTCAAGTCAGCTCAAAAAATATTTGATTCGTATTCGATTTCGAACTTTTTTGAACCGAACTTGAAGAGCCCAAATTATTTATGTTGATAGTTCGTAAGCCTTAATATTTTATAAATATAATATAATTATATATTAAATAAATAACTTTAAAATCTTTCAAGTATTTATTTTCGAACAATAGTTCGCGAACATGTTCAAATCTTTCTAGCCTAATTCAAACTTGAGTTTTAATTCGAACCAAATTCGAGCCAAAATTTTTAGAATTTTCGAACTCAAATAGACCTAATTCGAACCTTCAAAGTTCCGTTATATTAGGTTCGATTAAACGCCTATACTACACTGGGATAATTACTTCCCGTGTGACGTCGAAAAAGCTAGACCTGTTTTCCCAAAACATGAAACGAGTTTTCCATCAGACATCCAAAGGTGCAGAGATAGGGTGCTACTCACCCCGTCCCGTGTAGTAAATTCGAAGAACTTTAAAATGTGAAAAAATTGAAAAATACCGACTTCATAGTATTATTATATCCCCAACCTCACTTAATATGAAAACAGATATCCAATTCCAAGTGGTTATTAGACAAATCGATCGACTAAATTCCAAGTAAACACAACTAATTCCAATCATCATTCAACATGTACACAATATTATATAATAGGTGATCATGTCTCTCATTCTCTCTACTCTAAAAAAAACAAAATATTATTATTAAAAAAAACCAAATTTTTACCAAATTTTTACAAATACTCAATAATTATCCTACTCAGACAATTATTTCAATTAATAAAAAAATCATCTTGTGAATTATTAACTTTAAGAAATGGTTCACTTAATTACCAATTCTAATAAAAAAAAACAACTGTATTAATATTATTTTAAAATGAAAATAATATATAAAGTATAAAAAAAAGGTGTGAATTCCAGAAAATAAGGTGGGCAGGTGATATAATATTTGATGTGAGATATGTATATATATATGGTGGGGATGGTGACATGGTCAAACCTTTAATTTGGGGCATCAAAGGAAAAGGCAGTAAAGTCAAAGCAAAATCTGATGAAAATTCAGAAATTCAGGTGATAGAGTTCAGACTAGCTGCGTATTTTTGGTTTGTGCCCATATCACTAGGTGCTGTGTGTTTGGGAACACAAAATTCAATAAAAATAAATAAATAAAAACTATCATACCTTGATAAAATGCAATTAGATGTCTCACCGAACATCGTTTGATCAATTGTCAGAAGTTAGATTTTTCATACCAATATTTTTTTGAGCAAGTACGGAGTTTTTTAGTCCAATTTACTTAACTAACATGATTTGCACAAATTTATTCAATACGTACCGAAAGATAACGACTACGAGTTACATCATCATAAAAAAAATTATATATTTCATACTTCCAAATTATATAAAACATATGATAAAGCTAGTTAATAAATTGCGCCATTTTAGCAATAAATTAATTTAAAAAGAGTCTAAAACTACCCGATTCAAATAAAGTTTTGATCTTCTGTATGGTCAAAAATACTTACATATTGGTTTATAATCTAAATTTTGTCGGAATAATGGCATGAAAACGGACCTATGTTATGTCGATATGAAAAATAAGTTGCACTCACATCAAATTTTAAACAATTAACAAATAAAAATATATATAAAAATCAATTCATTGGATAAATTTAGAATTTTCTGTTTGATAAATTTTTTTTTTACACATTATTAATTGCTGTAATTAACAACGAGTAAATGGCGGCCAAACTGATTAAATCAATGAGATATTGTTGCAGGAAACTAAGTACGTATTTGTACATTTTTCATTATCTCAATCAATCATTAATCAATAAGAGAAATAATTTTTTATTATTATTATTTTATTTTTGAAAATGAAATTAAAGACTTGTGCTTTATCGTCCTCACCACCTGAAGCAGACATTTCTTTGGCAAATGCATGCGGAATNCTCAAGAAATTAAAACTCCGCGAAATGGTACCTTGACGCCCTTTCCTGGCTTGGCCTTCCCTTCTGCAGCTGTTATCCCACAGATGCGCCTCGTATCTCCCAGTCCATCGATGTCTGCAGCAAAATCAAAAGAAAAATTTTCACATTTTGCAGAATGTCCATGCACGTAATCAAAGATTCAATAAAAAGATCAAGAAAGTAAAACGAAAATGCCGTATATGTGTGTATGTGTATATATATATACTTGGTGACGCCTCTGTAAATGGATGTTCTTTGACCAAAAGTTTCGCCAATTTTCTTGCAACTCTCAGGGTTGACAACAATGGTGCCTTTGCTGTTCTTCTCGATATCTTTAATGGGAATCTGAGAGTAAGCCACGAATTCTGACTCCACCGGCGACTGAGTAAACGCCGAGTCATCCACCTCCGAGCTCGACTTTGTCGAAAAAGCTTGAAAGCCAGCAACGGTCTTCAGATCTCGCTCCTCTCCATTTCTGACGTTGGCGCAGGCGTTGCTGGTCAGGTGGTGGTCATAAATGTGTGTTAAGGAGGACGAGTCTTGAGTCTCGGCAGAGTCGCCGCCGGCGAAAAAATCCTCCAGCTTGGGCTGCTGCTGCATGCTTTGATGCACTTGCGATAAATCCAACAAACTGGTGAAAATAGAGGAATCGTTCTCCTTAAGCTGATGGTTTTTTAACATGGTTTGGGGTTTACAATCGCTGGGGCACCCTGCAAAGTAATCTGAGCTGTAATTTGTAATCCAAGAACTCAGACTGAGACAAATACAGGGTGAAAATAGAATCTTTACAATAAATGCAAAACGGAAAACTAGAGTCGAGGTTTGTAATATTAAATATAGTTGGGTAAACGTAATCTCTTGTACATAAAAATTGGTGCTTTAATGTTGGATATGTAATAGAGGGATGCATTCTCTTGTCTTTTCTCCCATTTTTCAAACTTGTTTTGCTCAGCAAATAGAGACACGGAGGCCTTAATTTGTGCAAATCTTCAACCATTTACTCAAGACATTCCGGAAAGGTCCAAAAAAGCTGAATACATACATCTCTCTCTCCCTCCCTCTCTCTCTGTCCATATATAAATGTCTAAATAATTTTACCGAAGGGATAAGGATTATCTGCAAAAGGGTAGAAAAGGCGAGAATCATCCAGAGAAGAAGCTTGAAACGCTGCCATTTTCATGGCGGATTCGAGCTGGGATTCCATTGGAGCTGATGACAGCGAGAATGAAAGCCAGTTTGTGCTTTCTCCTGCCATTTCCTTTCCCTCTAATTCGCTTTTACCAAAGGAACCTCAAATAACATACAAATTCCACTTCAAAACGCCAACTGCATGAGAAAACAAGAGCCATTAATGAATCAGTTCACACACTACATATTTTTGAACATATATAATAAAGAGGACCTGCAGAAATGCAGTCATACTCAGTAATTAATGATCCCTCATTACCAAGAAAACCCAGTTGATGGATCAAAACAATGAGAAGAACAAAACAAAAAAAAATTACTTGAAGCTGAATAAAGATGGGTTGAACAAGGAAATTACAGAGAAAACCAAAGAAGAAGAAAGGGCACATGCAAAGCTGAATACACCAGATAATTACTCGATAAACAACCAGCTAGTAAGCAAGAGATTCTTCGCAAGTTAAAAAAGAAAGAAGGAAAGCAACCTGTGATCCTCTTTTCACATCATACTGCTATATATTAGTAAAAGAGAATGAAAGAAGGAACAGAAAGCTACTAATTAAACAGTAGAGAAGAGAAACAGTGGCGGCGAGTGGAGGATTACAATGGGGGAGAGAGACGGTTCTATCTGCCATTCGGTGTCAAACCTCAAGTCGACTAATCAAAGTTTCACTCTATTTATTTATTTTTAGCTTAATATTTTGTAGGTTTATTTATTCTTACGTACACATGCATATTAACAGTAAAACAGGGGGCGAGAGCAGTGACTTTTTCGGCGGCTAAAAGAAAACTGTATCCGAACATGCGGGCCGACGGCCGCGCGTCGTAGCCATTATTCTACTGAATTGTTCGATCGCCGGCTAAACCAGTTCGGTGATTAAAATTTTATTTTTTGCATGTTAATGGAGAATTAAATTAAATGTATGTTATACTGAATTAAATTAATTTTTTTAAAAGAAAAAAATTCTAGAAATACTCTAATCTACTAGAATTTTTTTTTTATATCTAATATATAATTTTTCAATTAATTATGATATAAAAAAATATTATGTAATATATAGTAATTTGAATGAAAAATATTCGACTCATGGAAAATATTACATTTTATATCCAAAACGATATTTTCATAATAGGGTCGGTGATCGAACCGATTTATCTTAAAATAGCGGTTCAATTAAGTGGATTAATTTAATAGGACGCTCGAACCGNATATTGTTAAGATAATATTTTTAATAAAGTTCAAAATCCAAATAATTATATATATATATAAATAAAAATTAACTTAAAAAAATAAACTGATCCAACCGATATTTTATCGGTTCAATATCGGTCCGATCGGTTTTTGGTTGTGTTTGAATTGAATTATTTGATTTAGAGTGACATATTTGGTTCTGAGAATGATTTGATAGATGATTTCAAATGAAATTCATGTATTTGAAATCCACCACAATTATTATTGAAATCGACTCGAATTTTGTCCATGTTTTGAAGCAAGTCATAAGAGAAACACAACATATTGAATCAAAGCACAGATGTATAAGTTCCAATCCATCTAAAGAACACGACATGCTATTCTAAATTTAACGGTGAACACCATAAATATTTGTTGCTATCCATCTCAAACATTATAACCATTCTTTATATGTATATATACAAACAGCATATTAAATATCTCAAGAACCGAATTCTCCTCCATAAAATTACGAGGATACGTGAAATTATTCCATAACTAGTTCCATATGTCGATTCAAGTCCTTTAAGTATGTAGTACAAGTATAGTCCTCCAAGTCACAAGCATCCACAAGTAGTGCTCTTCCTCCCATGGATTTTTGCTTCATTTCCACCGTTTCATGGTCACCTCTTAACATCTGAACAACCTGAGTGGAAGACAAGAATTTCACTTGAACTCGGAGGACAAAACAAGAACGGCCTCAAAAGTTACAATGTATCGAATATGATTAGTACCCGTTTCATATTGGGACGTAAGTTCGGCGAGTGATGAATGCACGTTGAAGCTACAAATATGGCACGTTTCATTTCTATAATGTCGTAATCAGAACCTAACCGAGGATCTGCTAGTTCTTTGACATTGTTCTTCTCCAGATGAGGTTTTGCCTATCAATAATAAGGGGCAAAAATCAAACAGAGGAAACTCGTGGGCCGTGTTGTTATTTCTTGTTCTTGTGTATAGTTAGAAAAAGTGGCATGGTGGAAACAAGCCATACCCACATAACAAGGCTTTGTCTACAAGAATCTACTGCTCGACGACCTGTTATCAGTTCGAGCAGCAGAACTCCAAAGGCGAATACATCAGTTTTTTCATGAATTATTCCATGCATGAAATATTCAGGAGCCATGTATCTGATTTTAACATAAATTCAAAAGCGTGATTGAGAGTAATTGAATCCAAAAGGCAGGCAAGTGATCAAACTGTAGTGTGGTTACCCAAAAGTTCCTTCGATTGGAGAAACGACATGATGAACCCAGTTCTCGGGGAGCCATTTTGCTAGTCCAAAATCAGATATCTGCGCGAGATACGAATGAACATTTAGATAATGATATGGTTTCTAATAATTCCATATGTATATATATGTTTTCATTAAGCACGAAACAAGAACCTGAGCTTCGTAATCTTCAGAGAGTAAAATGTTTGAGGCTGTTATATCCCTGTGAATTATACGCCTTTGACAGTTATAATGCAGATACTGCAATCCCTCAGCGATGCCGATAGCCACCTTACACCTTATTTTCCATTCCAAACAATCTTCGGAACCTGCACTCCTAAACTTCTCATTCATTAGACAAAAACACCGTTTTCTGATCTATTTCCACATAAGAAAGTCATTCAAATAGAATGGAAAAATCTTGGTCCTTTTTCATCCAAAATATAGGATTATCAACTTGAGCTTATGATAGTGTCGCATTCTTTTTACATGCTTAAAATTCAAGTTCTTTTTACGAATATGTCATCCATGTTAATAATATAATTAGACATAAATATTAGCCGAGAGGATCACCATGTAGTACAGTGGCGAGGCTGCCATGGGGAGAAAACTGGAGGACCAAGTGCAAGCCGTTATCAGCGCTAAAGCCGACTAGTTTAGCAGCATTTGTATGATCAATGTGAGCAATGATCCCGAGCTCGGACAAAAAGTCCCCAACTCTTTCTTCGTCTTTCTTTTTTTCCTTTATTATCTTTTTTACAGCCACAACTTGACCTTCTGATAGACACCCTTTGTACACTTCCGCGTGTCCTCCTTTCCCAATCAGTTTATCTAACCAAAATTTAATGCAGGAGCTTGGTTAAATCATAGCTGGGAAATTATTACAATAATTTTGTCTGTACAAACATACCAAGATTGTACATATATTTATTTTTGTTGTCTGAAACATTAAACATTATTGAATATGACTAGGACTCCTGCTCCACAAGTTATGCCATATGCAAAAGTCAAGTTTAAGTTCTATGATAAGAACTGCAAATCAAATTTTTTCAGATATGAAAATACAGCTACCAAATCTTGTTTTTTAACTTATACTGAGGCCAATAAATTTACCAAAAAAATTCTGTAGCTTCCTCAGAGACTAGATACGTCATCATCCGGAGTTACTTTCAGTCAAGGATGGACAATTACGCTTGGATTATTTCGAAATTTAACCTTCCTTTAACCATAATTTTGACATATAACCTACTTAATTTGTTAAATCTCGTCCCTTCCATAGACTAAATGTTCATGTGGTTTCTTAGCTTTTTACACAAGATACCGCAAATGGGATTTTACTTGTTTTTCACACGTGGAAGTCAGAAATCACAAAAAAGCCAAGAAGGTCATAAATAAATAAAACAATGTTTGATCAAGATTATACATCGATAAACTCAGGGTCCCGATTCTGCTTCTATCCTAGTCTATTACCAGAGGTAGAGAAAGCATCAAAGAGAGGCCAGTCAATGCTATTTTGCTAGAAAGGGGTGAATAATATCGTTAGCAACTAAATTATATGCTGACTCTATACAGCAGCACCTAGAGATGGATGGAGTCCTCCCAAAGGACCCACTATTTAATGCTTTTTCTAAGTGCACCTAACTTTACCAATCTTATTACAAAAACGTTTAATCACATATAAATGCCAAGAAATTATTAAAAATCATGGTTTCAAGTAACATGATGCCCACTCCTATATTTATTTTTAATTTCTCTGTTTAGTGATTGGGTACATCTAATTAATATCAACTCAGTCAAAAGTGTTTGGCTACCAAAAGGAGAGGCTGTTATACTTGGAGAAAGCACTTTGACTGAAGAAGTGGGGTTGTTGATAACTTGGCATCCAACCATAACTCTTAAATTTGTTAAATTATAACATGTCTGTCCACACAATAGGATAGAAATTGCAACTTTTCTGCTGTTTTTTTCTAATATAGACAATAATAACAAATATTATTATAACAAATTCATTTGAATCACAAACAAAAATAAACATAGCTTTCAAGATGGAAGATCATTCATCATCCCAATTTATATTGAAGCTTCTAATGTATTTCCAAGACTGTTTGCCGTGTCAACCGTTACCACATCTGATATTAGACTTGAATTTTGACTCGATCCCATTTCGTGTTTGATCTTTAATCAAGAGTCCCAGCTTTTAATGAAATTTTAAAATTTGCAGCTAAATTTTTTTCAGAAGCTAAAACTCGACGGGTAAATAATAATGGAGTATCGATTTAATGCTTTTTTGTATATTGTAACTTCAGACGCTTGAAGAAAGATTAATCATCCTAATGGGACAAAAGAACAGACAACGAAAATATGATCCACCAAAAATCACCACTGGTAAAAGTAAAACTTTCTGTTCGAATATCCATTTCTGTAGAAAAAATCAAAGCTTGAAGCAAAAATATGGATGAAGTATGAAGTATGAACACACTCAGAACTTAACGAGAAAATTTGAAAAAAACTAAAGAATAATTTAACTTACCAGGGCTAAAATTATCAGTGGCCTGCTTAAGCTCTTCGAAGCTAAAATTCCTCCAAGATGGCTTAGGCATCACGATGTCTCCACAATCAATGGCGTCCTCTTGACTACTCTTCCTCCCTATCTTCTTCCTCGTCATCTTCTTCCTCGTCAGGTCGAATCCAAACCCGTAACCGTGCCCGGCGAGCAATGAAATGGTGGGAAATTTCTTCAATGAACCTTTCTTTATCTGATTGAACAGTTTCTTCCAATGCAGATTCCCATAACTCAATTCCACTAACATTCCAGATGATTTCTCTCTCCCAAAACTGCTGCTCCTATCCATGGTGCTACCATTATCCGAGTCCGAACCCGAGATGGGAATCTCCAAAACACCCCTCGGAGACGACTGCTCCTCGATTTCTTCGTTCTTCGCCTCAGTTTCAGAAGACTCCGGCCCCTGATTTTGCCCCTTCTGTTCTTCATTTCCATCGTTATTGCTGTGTTCTGATGATTCTGTTTCTGGGTTTTCTTCCACATTCGCGGCAGTATCTTCAGAAACCAGTTTTTTCACATGGATTTCGGATGGAACTTCATCCCCTGCATAACCAACAATCACGCATTCAAAATGCATTCTCCAGTACACCCACACACACACACAAAATACATTCTCCATCTTACCTTCAATGGCTATGATTAAAGGGATAATGGGACCTCCCAAAAACAATCAAAAAGCAAAATCTCCAAAAATAATCACCGATGTTTTCCCCAAATTTTTCTAGGATAGTTCATATATTTTTGGCAAAAAGATCTTCAAAAGTTACATTTTAGCAATCCTATATTAATTACCCCCCTCCTTGCCCACATAAACAAACACAATTCACGCATTCAAATTACATTCTTCAGCACTCCCAACACACACATTCCATTAACATAAACTTACCTTGCATAGCCATGGTTACAGGGATAAAAAAGATTCAAAATTTCCAATGAACACCAATTTTTCCACCAAAATTTTCAAGGATACGTCACATTTTTTATCCAAAAAAAAGCTCGAAAGAGTTACATTTGAGCAATCCTACATTCATTCCCCTCTCCTTCGAAAGAGAGACACAAAAGAGAGAGAGATGGAGAAGGGAAAGAGAAATGGTATATTAGTATATCTTGTGAAGGTCGAGATTCTTGGAAGAAAGGGGGGAAAGGAACATGAAAAGCAGAGTGAAATACTGGGGCTTGTTTCAGTTTGTGGTGAAGGGAATGAATGCTATATTTATACATACAATAATAATATCTTAACTTAGACTTCATTTAAAATGATTAAATCTGGGCCGTCCACAGTTTAATGCGCAATCATCGCATCTACATTCTTACTCAAATGGGATATGGCTATTCGTAGATTCCATCCCTACAATATAGTGAAAACTTACTTCCTACACATATTGTTTCCAAACATAGGGATGTAATTTATACTTAGACAATCAGATAGCACAAAAACTAACGTGAAATGTTCTCATTAGTCAATTTTGTAAAACAGATATTTTATATAAGTCATTTACGAAAAAGTATTACTTTTCATGTCAAATATATTAATTTTTATTGTAAATATGGACAGAATTAATCTGTCTCACAAATAAAATTCGGTGGAGAGAGATTGAGAGTTTTAGTGTAAACTCGTTGCAAATTATCACTTCATAGATTCCTCGAAAAAAAAAAAGATATTGTAGGTAAAATTAATTATTTTTTAAAAAATTTTGTTTTTTCAAATCATAAATAAAAATAAAGTGTAAGTAAATTATTAATGTAGCAAGTGTGTCAGTAGTTTAAAAAACACATTTTTAAAATTTATTGATTTTATATAAGAGATTTTATCACGTTCTAGGCTTAAGCTCATACAAACACGACTGCACAATAAATTCTTGTAAGATAAGAGATTCATCATTCATTTAAAACGTGACGTCTTGGTCACGACATGACCTTTTAAAATTAGATACTCACATGAATCAGTAACCACATCTATGCTACATGGGAATATAGGATGAAACACACTACATATTCTTTAAGCAAGTGGATTATTGGGGAATAATAAAATTCGTATACATGTTGCTTTATATCGACTTTTGGTCCTCTTATTAGTTAAAATTTGGTATTAATACAATAAATTGTTTTCTCCTTATCATTTAGTCAAATTTTTACCTGACTTTCAATTTTCAACGGGATGCAAGCAATAAACATCATCATGATGAGAACAATATTCAATATCATCTTTTAACAATATCCCAATGGGTAGCTTGGATTTCAGTGTATGGTGAGCCTCTATGATCAAGATCATATGTTCAATTTTCTATCTGTTTTTGTCATATTAGTTTTGAGTCTGTCACACGAGTTTTGTTCAGTATGGTTTTTCTGATCAACGTGGATTGTAGGTTACTGTGTTAACTATTTGTGTTTACCCAACCTTTGTGGTTTACCTGATCAGTGTGGTTTGCAGGTTACTACATTAACCTTTTGGATTTACTCATAGCGCATCAAAGATAGCCGCTGTGCAGCGGGTTGTCAATGTTAAAATATATATATATATTTATATATATAAAATAAACATTATCATGATGACAACAATATTTAATATCAACGTAATGTCAGTACTCTAACAAAATGAAACTAAACATGAGAAAAAACTTCTATTCATTGCATTCTGACTGAGTTTTTTATCGATCGATAGCCTGATTAGATCAACTCAAAGAACCAATTTATGGTTTTCCTCTGGATTGGATTATATATTATAAATGAATCCCACGTCAATTTTATACTAAACACGAATTAGTGTGACAATTATATAAATAAGACGATTTTCAATTTCAATCGAGTGGAATATCATATTTATAATAAATTTAATCATGAGCATGTTATATCACAAACGATGAGCCACAAGGGTAAAAAAATCTAAACCTGAAATTCGTGGTTTAGTTGGTTAACTAAGCTCTTCCAAAAATACTAACTTTTTTATTAAAAAAAAAAAAAACTTAAAAATGCCAAACAAAAAAGTCAAGTCAACTACCTCACCAATGCAAATCCAATTAGAAAGTACCGATTAACCACTTCGCTCTAAGCAAAAAAATATTAATTTTTTTTATTTCTAATAGTTAGTAACTAATATAATGGATTTCGATGACTTGTAGCCCATCCGATACCAAATATAATGTTTGAAATTCAATGAAAATGAAGAGATTGAATTTCAAACTCATGGGATTCAATACATCAAAATAAATATGATTAATTAAGGAAAAAACGGATTTTAATTTTAAGTCCAAATATTTATGATTCCATAATTAATTTTACAATTATTTAACTAACCAGAGTCAGTGGGTCTCGGACAAATCATGGAGTTGGTTAAAGAGATAGCCTAAAACAAACGAACAAAGGAACATGTTTCAGTCGTACTGACCGATGATCTTCCATCACATCCAAACAATATTAGAAAAAGGCAATGTCGTAAATCTGCACTAAGGTTTATTTAGACTAATCCACACACACACACACACACACACACACACAGATGGACCAAATCCAACATCAATTTGTGGTATTCGTGTGAAATATTTCAGAAATTTAATTTTCAAATATTATGAAATGAAAAACTTGAGTATTTATCGTTTTACCAAAAATTATATCCAATGATAACAGAGCAAATCAAATATTTTACGTCGTTCAATGTCACAAACACCGCGTTTCGATTGTTCTGTCCAGCAAAGACAATTATTGTACCCCAACAATCTTCTACACAATAATAACACTCATTGAAATCAATGCGAATCGAACTCGTGACCCTGACTTTGATATCAATTGTAGAACCGAGCTTTCGTCGTTTTACCAAAACTTATGGCTAGTGGTAATAATGCAACTCAAATATTTTAAATTGTATAACATCTCAAATGTCATGTTTTGATTGTTATACTCAGCAGATACAATTATTGTAACTAATATGAAATTTTAAAATTTGTATAATAAATAAAGTGATTTTCCCTATATATTAATTTGATCGATTTGATAACTAGTATTTTTATATAAAATTTAATCTAAATGGTGGTAATTTTTAACTTGAATATAACATATTAAATTTTTTTTGGGAGCAACAATATTGTAGTTGATGGGAGAGTTATCAAATATTGGGTTTGTGCTATTATATGATAGGTTCTATACAACTCCAAATGTGAAGAAGCGTCATGATTAAGTTTAAAATTTACAAGATTAAACGATTTTAGTACGAGTTTAAACATAAAAAGCGTTTAAATTTTGAGTAGGTCTCTTGTGAGACAGTCTCACGAATCTTTTTCTGTGAGACAAGTCAACTCTACCGATATTCACAATGACAAGTAATACTCTTAGCATAAAAAGTAATAATTTTTCATGGATGATCCAAATAAGAGATCCGTCTCACAAAATACGACCCGTGAGACCGTATCACTCAAGTTTTTGCCTTAAATTTTTTTACTATAATTTTAATTTTAAGTATAACAATAGATAAAATGATATATAATACCATAAATTTAGGATTAATTTGATACATCTCCAAGTTCTAAAACAGATAAAGTTTTAAAAATACAATAATTACTAGTTTAATAAAAATATTTTCATTAAAAATAATGAAACCTTGAGAATTAATGTTGAAACTAAAACGAGAATGCTTAACAAGATTAAATATATTTAATTTTAAATATTGGTTATATAATTAAAAATATTTAATTGTATAATTATGACATCATCACTGATTATAAAAATGACATCCAAAGAGAGAGTATTTCAGTATTTTGGCCGTAAATAATGAAAAATAAAAAGAAAATAATTTCAACATGAAATTAAATTATGAATGCAACGCAATTAATTGAATTGAACAACTGTGTACGTACGTGGACCACTCTGAATACTGTACTGTGAAGAAATATTTCGGTAATATATTTTTCATAATAAATGAGATGTAAATATATTACTTTGTTAAGTGATAATTGAGGTTGATGGGTGAGTGATTTAATAACACATTGATATTACATTATTTAAAATATTTGAGTTATATAATTATTATCGATTATAACTTTCGATAAAATGAAAATTTTCTATTTTACAATTGATATCTAATATAAGATCCTATGTTAGGTTTCTATCAATTTCAATATATCTCATTTACTCTGAAATAAATTGCTAGATAACAATAATTACTTCTCTACGAACGAATCTCGGATCGGATTAACTAACCTAACCCACAGTTGAAGAGACTATTTTCCATCAGTGGGTGATGGAGTTGAAGTTAAAGGAATTTTGAGGAGTTGATATCAATTCATTTATCGAAATATAATCCTGGAGCTATTGTATGTTATATAATATATGATTCATATTTTTTGTAAAATAGAAAATAATCGATCCAATAATATTAAATATTTTGGTTAGATTATTTTTCAAAATATATAAATATATTATATCATTGTAATATGTATAAAAACAAAAGAAAACAAAAATTAAGGTGAGACGGTCTCACATGTCGTATTTTGTAAGACAGATCTCTTATTTGAGTCATACATGAAAAAGTATTACTTTTTATACTAAGAGTATTATTTTTTATTGTGAATATCGATAGAATTGACACATCTTACATATAAAAATTTGTAAGACTGTTTCACAACAACACATTTATAAAAGAAATAAGTGGTCACTGTAAACAAACGAACAATTAATGCCTACGGGATAGTTCACTTTAGTCGATAAAAAATAATAGACCACGTGACGTCTCTAATTAAAAGAATTGTCAGAAGACCAATTTGTCCTTGTTTGTAAATAAAAAGTACATAACATGAAATTTAAATTATTACACATATATATAAATTGTATTACTTTAAAAGTACTTTTGTGGTTTGAGTTGAATAATTTTGGAAGGGATTGAAATTGATAGAACGAATTAAGGATCCGATTTGAAGAATTCAATTTGAAATTCAAGGATATAATCCTTTAATATTCTAAAACAGGCTTGCCCGCAAACCCGACGGGTTGGAAAAACCACTTCCTGCCCCAAGTTGTGCTAATTTTTTAATTTAAAAATAATAAAAACTATGAAATAAAAGTTAATACTTGATATTTCCCAAAACAAAAAAAATATTAACAACATAATAATTAGTAATCAGTTTCACAATTAAACAAATAAACAAATCATATAAGTTTTCAAGCCACCGATTATATTTTGAATAAAAAAAACCACATACCTAAATAATATTAATAACATAAATAGAAACATAATTATAGAAAAACAAAGAAAATAAGAGACATTAAAAACAAGAGACATTAAAAACACATCAAATATTAATTTTAAATTTCCTAAATATATAATCTAAAAATAAGTTAATTGATACAACTATTCAAAAAATAATAATAATGAAAAATTAGAAAATTTAATTTTTTTAAAAAAAACTAGCCTCCAAACGGGCCACTAAAAACTTATCACAACACCTATTTTCAAAGTGGGACGTGCTGATCCGATGATCCTGACTTTTTTTTGACGACTCTAATATTTATGGTAGTGGAGCAACGAACATTTAATTTTCAGTAGTTAGGGAGTGACATTTTGACACTGGTGCTATAGATGCCAGAGAAGTGTATCTACAAGTACATGAACCATTTCCATAATGCAACTATGCAAGCACTGAAATTTTGAACAACCTCATTTTATGTCATCTCTTAAATTGCAACTTTTACCTCTATATTAGTGTTCTTATAATTCAATGGTGATAATATTTACGTACACATTATTCACTTGAATTTGCAAGTAGCACTTAATTGTTATTTATTTTAGACTGTTGGTACTTCACAATCAACAAAATACTTACTTTGAACTTAAACCGATTATCCAAACTTATAAAAAAAATACAGGTTTTTTGTTAATCAATTAGGCGAACTATACTTTGGCATCCTTTGATTTCTTTCAATGATAAAATAGTGAAAATCAAGAATCTCTAAAAGTTCGGAAATGGGGGTGGCTACTATAGCTTGACATTTTGCTTTCCCTCGAAGATCGACTCAATTAAAATGATGATCATTTCAGATTCAATAAGACTTGAAGTTTGCTAAAATGCAGTGCAGCTACTGGTTATAGACCACAACCTTGAAGGTAACACATTTATATTGATATATATTCTCTCTCTTTCAGTGTAGCTAAGTGGCTTATGGGGAGCCTCCTCATTGCCATCGTCGTCAACTGAATATCGGAGCAAAATTTCCGATTACGAGAGAGAAATTGAGACGACGAAGACGTCCGAATTTGGGGATTAGGACTTGTGTATGCAAGAATATGGAGATTTTTTAGTTATAAATTGGGGCTCTCCCGACACACGTGTAGAACACTTGAGAATTCCATTACCTATTGAGAGATGAGTTGCCGACAGCGACATTTTTCGGGTAAGAATTAACATATGGACGTGTAAATTAAGCCTGAAAATTTTCAAGAGAGATATTTGAGAAAAAGTGAAAACTAAAAAGATAAAATAACGTATTAGTTCTGAGTTTTAAATTAGGCGGGCTAACGCACGTACAGAGCACATGGGAATTCTGTTACCCTCGATGGATGAGTTGAGGACAGAGACATTTTTAAGACAAATTAAAAGACAAGATATATAAATGACACATGAAAAGTTTGAGGAACATAAAACTAGAAGAATATAATAATGTAATATCCCCAAAATTGAAAGGAGCACAAGTTGCAGCCCATTTTATAAACCAGCTTTGGGTTCTAGGCTTTGCAGCCCATTTTGTTAGAAAATAGAAAAACATTGCAGCCTTCACCAAGGCGCCCTGGAAAGCTTCCAAGGCGCAACTGTGATCTTTGCTTTCAAATGGTTTTTCTTAATTTGTGTGAATTTCTACAATAGCACAATCTCTGTGAATACTTCATCTAATATTATAACATGTCTCAGCTGTTGTTTTTCTGCTTTGCAAATCTATCGCATTCACAAGAAAGTAAACCTTTCACCAAATAAGTTCCAACTTTTTCCCATCCAAACCATTACTTTAAGGCAAGGATCGAGGGAGGGTGCTTGGTTGACCCTTGATGCCAGAATGGAGCAGATGGAAGCAACAAAAGAATTGGCTTCAGATATAAATCAAGAAAAAAAATGCACAAACAAACTTATAAACTGAACCATAAAGTTTATGAATAACAATAAAATCCATCAACACACACATCAAATATTATCTTTACCAAAGAACCAAAATTTCTCCATAGGGAAATTGCAAGAATCGAATGAGAAGAAATTTCAAAACCTTTCCGCCAGGCGTGCAGTTACAGCTCTTAGCTTTGAATACACCTTCGCGGCCGGGGAACCCAAAATTAAGCTACATAGAGAGTCCCTTGCAACCTTAATGCTAGCGAAGGAACCCAGTATGTGAATCTTCGTGTCAGCTATCACGATTCTCGTTCTCGTCGAGTTTTCGATAGCGTGCTTCGTTCTTCCTCCTTTGCCACTCAACCGCCCGATCGCCCGCGACAAGTGTTCCCCTCTCAACGTTTTGACATCCTTAATCTCGAATGATTCAACATAAAGCTCGTCCAAACGTAGCAATGCGTCTGCGTCTACCACGTCGAAACCCAGCATGAACGCGTGCACAAAATCTGCACACTTCTGCAGATTGCTGACATCAGGAGTATCGGGTCGGGTCTTGAGCTCCACCCGGCGGGATTTGAGGTTCATTCGGATATCAATTTTCATTTTTTCGTATACAGGTGTGTATATTTCAAGCCATGCTTTTTTGAGAGGAGTATAGCGATGAGGGGGGACGGGGATTTTACGGAATTGGATTTGGCCGTCGGAGATTTCACGTGCTTTTAGGGGCTGAAAGTTTGGCTTCTGCGCAAATTGAACGCCCTTATTTGGATTTGTTATGAGTGCAGTGGCGGAGGGCGCGGCGGCGGCGGCGGTATCAACGTCCATGCTGCTGCGCACCTGGGGCGACTCGAATTTTGTTTGCGTAAAGAAACCCTAGCGAGGTTTATAGAAAATAGTTGATGGACTGGGCCAAGATTTTTGTGTACAGAGATCGATGTCCTAGATCTTTCTGAGGTGAAATTCAATCGGCCTGATGAACTCTGATTAACCCAAAATATCACTGGACGAAATTTGAAATAGTTTGTTAAAGATCGGCCCATTGTGTAAAATCTAATCTAATAAAGTAAAAAGGTGAAATAAAAAGCTATATGCAAATTATAATTTACTAGCTGATGTTTCGTAGAAAATTTAAAAATTAAGTATTTTTTATTTTAAAATAAAAATGATTAATATCTTAAATTATAATCAAAATAAAATATGATATTAGATGATTATAGAGTGTCTCAAAAATTATAAAAAACGACAACGTCAAAGTTAGTCAATGAATAAACTGTGTAGGAGTTAAACATATGACTTGCTACTTAAGAAAGCCTAATCTACTTACNAGTATCGATGTAATAATAATCGAGTAGGTCTCTTGTAAGACGATTTCACGAATCTTTGTGCGTGAAATCGGTCAACCCTACATATATTCACAATAAAAAGTAATACTCTTAGAATAAAAAATAATAAATTTTGCATAAATGACCCAAATAAGATATTCGTTTTATAAAATACGATCTGTGAGACCGTCATACACAAAATTTTACATGAATAATCCTGCGAAGAGTGCAACAACTTATAAAATTTATGTATATATTCCTTTTCCTATTCTCATANAAAAAAAAAAAAAAAAAACCGTTATGACAAATTAAGATAATTGATCACCCAGAAAAAGAGGTTCATGGCGTTGATGGGAGACGACGGCCGAGGCTACGAGCTCGCGCGGAAACTCGAGAGCCACGGCGTGTGGCGTTCGTGGCTTGGCGACGCCGTCTACTCCAACTTCGTTCACTTCCTATCGTCCCCGGCCTCCTGGGACGCTTTCATGGTACCCAATGACTCCAAGACTAAGTCTCAGATCCAGCTGCAGCTACGTGCACGCGCTCTCCTCTACGATAAGGCCTCGATTTCCCTATTCTTTCAATCTCAGCAGCAGCTCCCCGCCGTCTCAAAGCTTAATCCCAATTGTAAGCATTCTTTTTTATGAGGGTTTACGTTCATGATTTTGTTAACTTGATTTTGGATTTTGTTTTCGTATCCATAATTTGGGTTTCCAAACCAGGCTCAAATTTTCTCCCTCGTTCTTAGTGCAGAACAGTTCTGTTTCTAGCTGTAGTATTTGTACAAAATTGGAGTTTATGATCTGTAATTTTAGTCTCGAATGTTTGTAAATCTTGATCTAGGTTTATATATCAGTGCCTTTTTAGCTTGCACTTTCTTTTTCTAGAGGTCCGACTCTGAGGAACATATTTTGCTCAATGAGATCCCATTTTCTCTACTTTCGTCATTTTTGTTCCCTCCGCACCTTATTACTGCAACAACCGAAGGTTTGCCATTTTTTTACTCAACCTTTGTTCAACATATAAATTTGAGTGTAGATTTGGAGTTGCATGGCGATGATGTGTATTTCACTTTGGAAAATGGTGCTCAAGATGGCGATCAACCCCGCCAAGGCCTAGCTGCATGGAATATGGCACCTTCCAAGGTTTTGCAATTTCTTTTAGTAGCTGTGAATTGTGACGCGTAATATCTTCTGAATTGATTTGAATTAAGATAGAGAATCCCAGTTTAATTATCTAGAGGCTTGATTGTACTTTTGAGTTCTTGTCTAGTAAGACGAGGAAAAGGTAAAGTTTAAAATACTGGTGTCTAAGATAGAGAACAAAAGTTAGGATAAGATATTGATGCGAATAAAATAATGGTGCTCAAAATCAAAATAGTAGCATATTTTGTAAATTTAGCCCGTCAGAATTTCTATTTATCTGTTCGACTACTTGATTATCTGATCTATTCTTCTGTCTATGCAATAATTCAAATCTTTTTCATTTGTCTGTTGCTTGATTGCTGAAGTCTTTCATGTTTTAATTCACTGCTAGATTTATTTTTCTCGTTAACAATGAATTTCGCAGGGGCAATCTAAAGGAAGCCTTAGTGCTGGTACAAGGTATAGTGAATCCGAAGTTGATTCAATATCCCAAAGGTTTAAGTTCGAAGAATTGCCAGAAACATGGTATACTCTGTTTTTTGAGAAATATAAAGCAAGCAAATCATATAGATTACTGTTAGGGGATAGAGAATTGGATAAGCGGACACCTGAACTGATGGCCACATATCTTAGAGTACTAGAGAATCACAAAAGGAGGAGAACAGCTTTTAATGACACGCCGAGTTTGCGATCAAACTTGGTTGCAGTTGACAGTAACACAGCTGATGAAACAGTCTTTTTCCCTGAAACCATGTTTACTTTGAATTGCGTTCCTGATAGTGCAGTTCTGCAAAGAAGTGCACTGGATAACAATCAGAAAGTACAGTTCAACGGGGTTTTGGATAACCTGCCACAGATTATGAGCAAGAGTTCTGTGATCAGCCCTATTATGATTGAAAGGCTTGGTATTAGACCTGAATATCTTAATATGGAGCAAGGGGGACATCAAACTCCTGGAAAAAATGGATCTCAAGGAAGGGAAAAACTTATTGGTCAAGAAGAAGCATCACAAATGTCGCAGAAGGTAGTAGCACGTTTACTAATTAATGTGGGGTTTGAATCTTCTACAGAGGCTCCTTTAGAAGTCTTGACGCAGTTTTTGAGTTGTCATATCAACAAATTGGGGTGTGTTTTGAAGCTCCTTGCTGACAGCTACCGGAAACAGTGTTCAGCCATTGAGTTATTAAAAATGTTCCTTCAGATGTCAGAAAATAGGTGAGAAATGTGTTGTTTACTTTATATGTGAAATTTTTAGACGCGTTATCTGTTACTGGAAATGAACACGATATGTTACGTGTTATCTGCAAGATACATGAGAGTTAGGACAAATATAAATGAGGAAGAGTGGACTTGATCGTACTACAATTTTGAGGTCTATCAATGGCCCGTATTTTTAATAAATCATGTTACCTTCATTTATTTTGCTCAGATATTCTGTTTCTGTTGCATCTTCTAAAGCGTACTCATTTCACCGGAAGGTCTTTATAATAAAATATTATTTACCGGAAGGTCTTTATAATAAAATATTATTTTAGCTCTCATGCTTGGATTGCATTGATCATTGTTCAAGCATACGTTGACTCCACTGGGAAAAATTCTTGATATATCCCTATATGAGGCATATACAATGATAAGATATACCATGTCCGATTATGGAAAAGACTCACTGATGAGCAGGGACTCATGCAGTTTGTCGAGTAGAATTTGAAAGATTACATTAAACATGAGATATGTTTTGCTGTATGCCTGTATAAATCAACTTTATCCCTATACATATACAAGTATGCATTGTATTTTTGCATTTGTAACTGGCCTTTTTTTTTTTTGCATTATATTTTTATCTGTTTCCTATACTTTTCTCAATGATATAACTCTGACTCACCTTGCTGTGAAGAGTAATCCTTTGTTTTAAGTTATCTAAGTTTTGATCCATGAGTTGCTTATAGTTTTTTCGCTATACATATGCAATCATGCATTGTATTTTTGGCATTTGTATCTGCCTTTTTTCTTTTGCATTATATTTATATCTGTTTCCTTCAATATTTTTCTCAATGATGTCACTCTCTCACCTTGCGGTGAAGAGTAATCCAGTGTTTTAAGTTATCTAAGTTTTGATCCATGAGTTGCTTATTGTTTTTTCTTCGTCAATGTAGCTTGTGTTGAGGCTTATTACCATCATCTGAGAACTTCTTTCCTCCACATTTGACTAACTTGTTATGCTTTTGATTTGTAGTAATCTGGGGGCTTTGGCTGAACTTGTGAAGGACAACACTAAGAATGTTGTGCACCAAACTCAGCAACAAGTGCTGGGAATCCATGCACAATTGCCAGCACATCATCAAATTCCCTTTCAGCAGACACAGCAGGTATATGTCTTTTACCAGCTTTCTTACTCTTGAATACCTTTATTTACTTGTGGTTTTTGACATGAGAATATTTATAATAAATCTGATGTTGAATTAATTTACTCTGGTTTTTTTACAGATTCTAAGACAAATGAACCCTCAGATGCAGCAGATGAATAATCCCCAGTTTCTGGCTTTTCAGCAACAGCAGCAGTGGGAGAGGATGAGAAGGCGACAAGCAGCGCCTCGTCCTGCCATGAATATGAATATGGACAAGGACAGGCCACTGGTGCAAGTGAAGATGGAAGCTCCATCTGATTTTCCACTTGATACAAATGCCCTCACTGCAATAAATTCCAGACATCCCCAGCTGCAGCAACAGTTGCGACAGCAACAACTTGCTGCAATATCGTCTCTCCATTCTCAAGCCAACAACCCATTTAGGCCAATGACTTCTCTTCAAATTCCACAAATCCCATCACCGTAAGAAACTATCTTGAGTTTTGACATGAATTCGATCCTTTTCCCATATTTTTTGAGATCATTGTGAAATGTATCTAATCGAGAATCTACATCTCTGAATATTTCTCCTTCATACAGGAATGTGGGAATGCCGAGGGCTCAACCTGTGAAGGTTGAAGGCTTTCAGGAACTGATGGGCGGAGATTCCTCCACGAAGCACGACTCAGAGGAAAATAAGCTAATTTCTCCCCAAAAGTAGCTAACAGAAAACACTGGTCTGAGTTATCTAGCAGTGAGTTAAATAGGTACCCCTGTCACTTACAATATGAAGTCTGCGGTATAACTTTTCACTTTCTTGATTATTTGTTATTATTTTTTCGAAATAAATGATTTATGTTTTTTTTAATATGTTCACTACCAAAAGGGGAAAAGACAGGAGAAGTGTCATATGTTCAAATATGTATCCACCAAATTTAATGTACTCGAAAATTTATTTTAGATATTACTGCTCTAAGCCTGTACCCGAAAATTTATTTTAGATATTACTGCTCTAAGCCTCTATTTTAGAACTACCATGCCATTCTTATTCTGAATAACGAAATATGATATTCCAAAATCTCGTGCGATTTATATGTTCGGTTATTTATTTTCATGCTCCGCAGAATTATGAAATTTACACATTGGTCATTTCACTCATTTGGTTCTATTACTCGTGAACCCAGGATGCTTTTATACCATCACTAGTTTCTTGCACCAACAGTGCCATTCAATTGTAGCAAATTTGAGAGCGGGAATCGCGTTGTGTTTAGTTGACTTGACTCAAACTCGAGCTTGATTAGATTAATTTGAGTTACACAAACTCAAGCTCGACTTGCTAGACGTTCAGTGTTAATTGAGTTTGAGTTAATGCAAGCTTGATGCGCGATATAGTGGTTTCTAAATGTCCTGCGGTCTTTCCAATATAAGTCATTGGTGCATATAATAATTTATGAAAAGAGTCATAACAAGCTCGACTTGATCTATTCAAGTTCGGTCAAAATCAAGTATAAATCGAGTTTTAATTGAGTCGGTCACAAGTGGTGATACAGAAGCCCAACTCACTTTTAGCGCTCAAAATTTTGATGATATTTTAAAATTTTGCCAAATTTATGAATGATAGAAATCTATATTATTCTACTTTTGTTAAATAGATTATTATCAAATCTGCCATGAAAATCTATAATAAATAATTGCAAATTTTCAAAAATATTATCATATATAGTGCAGGTTTGCAAAAGCAGTTATATCTGTCAATGAATTTCTATAATTTTCCTAAATTGAGATAGTAATTTCCGTTTCCTTGAAATTTTTGTAAATTAACACCAATGCAATATACATCGAAGCAGATAATTAAACGCCTTACAATTGTTTTGGATACTTTCACGCGCTAAAAAATCTGTAAACAATTTGACTGGAAAACAATTCGTCCAAATATCATAGCATCCAAGGACACAAAAGTTTTTACCTACGGATGCTGTCGATCTTCCTGCACAAGTGAATCCCAATTCACGTATTATAAGAATACCTGGTAATTCGCACTGACAGGTTATTTTGGATTGCTTCGTATCTTATGTGACGTCGAATGGCGACCTCTTCTATTGCGATGAAAATAAGCTTGACAACCTGTCCGTGCGGATTTTGATAGTCAACAAGCCAATAACATGTGTCCTCCATGTAGATGAAGATAAACAACAAAATCAAGAGGATTCTTCATGATGCCCCCTCCCTATTCCAAGATGTTGCATCATGTCCCTTGCTCTAAGTAGACTTCAGCGTTTTAAACCTGTTGCCTGCCACATGCAGCTCGGTTTTTTTTATATTTGACAGTTCTCTTTAACTCGATAAAAAAAGAATCTAGCTCAGCCTTCCTTGATTTTGGGTGGTGCAGCAATTTGTTGAATATATAGTTTAACATATTAATCGTTCCTCTCTTTTATAGTAATAAGCCAAAGATAATGGTGACAGTAATCCAACATCCACAATAGAAGCGTAAGAAATGAATATTGATTACCAGAATGGAGGTCCCACAAATTCACTTCCTTGATTTTGGGTTGGGTCCCAATTCAGGCGTTCCAATACCCATCATTTTGTAAATTGGTATCGAGTAAAATTTCTTCATATTAATCAAATGTATCGGATAACTAGTATTCTGAAATAACAAAATCAAAATATATAAGACAACCGGAAGAGGAACTAAAAGGAAAGTAACAACTGTTTTACCTTCTTCTACGCAGTTCATTAAAACTTCGATATTATCACCTGACAGGATTCCATGACGGAATTATATGGTTTCCATTTACGCCTGTGAAATCAGAGTTTAAGGACTCAGAAACCAAGGGTACATATAACAAACAACAAATGACAAGTTATCAGATTGAAGCATGAATAACGTACAAAACCAAAAGTGGTCCACCTGGAAAGGGTGAGCTACAAAGCAGTCAAAGATAAAATTGGATATCAAAAGAGAAGGGAACCACAATTTAATGGTAATGAAATGGACTGATGTGTGTATGTCTTGTTATAAGCAAGGTCATCTGACCTTTTCCCTAAAATACAACTAAACAGATAATATGAGCATTAAATTATCATGTACATAGTTCATTAAATGAAATTTAGAGCCAAACAATCATTATCCTACACTCGCAATTACTTGCGGAAGGCATTTAAGGAATTTCAGGTTCATAAATTGCTTACAAATACAAAATAGTACAACCTAATATCTCCTAATCTTCAGCATTCATCCCATGACATTCCCCCCCTTGCAATTGTGTTTGTTCTCAAACACAAACAAAGGGTATGCAAACTCAGTCTGCACGAGGGGGAACTTGCTGCTGTAGTATTCCAGGGATTAACCTTAGGTGGTGTTGGTTCTTAAATTCATTCCACTGTAACCCTGGACGAGCTCGTTCCAACTACAAAAAACAGGTTGGACATCGATCTCAAGGTGAAAGAATGTCAATCCAACCTCGTCTTCCTCAGGGATCCGCTGGTGTCGAGAGAAATGTTCACATCTATTAAGCCAGCCCAAGAGATCCAACTGTCCATCGACTCATTCTGGGGGAAATTTAGCGTAGAATATCGAGGCACGTAAGATGGCCTTTTTCTTTGCCTTGCAACCCTTCCAAACACCGGTCGTTTGATTCCTGCCGGTTGTTGTCCTTGTCTCCGTTGTCCCAGCCTTCCGTCCATATTGATGACATGGTTTTGAACAATTCTTCCAATTGATTATTTAATGCTTGCTGCCATTTCTCAGCGACTACCTCGTCCTCTTAATATCTCTTCATAAAGGCTTCGAATTGCTGTTGACTAGCTTGAAAATCCCCTGTAACGACTGTCTCTGATATCAATTTGTTATGGTCCTTGAGTTATTGATCATGTGACGGGGCAGTTAATAGGTTTTTGGTGGAAATGGAGGCTCGTTTTAGAGACAATCTTAGATCTCGTAAAAAAAGAGTTTCTGAATAATTATCTTATTATTATTTTATGGATTAAACTCTCAAATATATAATAGAGTTTACATAAAATATAATTATATCCTAACCAAAAATAAAACATCAACATATCTTAACTCACAATCCTACCTACGAGAATTATTCATTTATTCAAACTTAAATAGAATAAAAGATAATGATTAGATAAAAGATATCAATCAACTCATAGTCCTATTTGATTTGAATTTCCTTGGAGTAAATGTTTTTCAAGTTATCTTCATAGATTTGGACAGAGTTTGCCTGCAAACAAAACTGAAGCGCATTGTTTGCCCATGGTCGAGGCGTTCTCCCATAAAGCATATGTGTGTGACCACCCCTCCCAAATGGACCAAAATTTTTATTCCCTGTGTGTTAGAATGGCACGTGGAAGGGGTCGAAGTTCCTCTGCGATAGTGGTGGTAGAGTGGTATTACTAGTAGCATCCCCCTTGAAATTCATCAAGGATGAGTCATAAAAGACTGGGTAGATCTTTGAAGAATAAGGAAGTTGGAGCTCGCATGCAACTTGCTAGACATGGTTGATGATCATAAATGGCCATATCTATCGAGGAGGAAACTTCTTGTAAGTGTGGGAGGCCATAGTCATTTGGCTATAAGCATGCAATTTCAAAAGTACCATTATCACACATTTCAAATCGGACTTTTTCATGTGAAGAATTGTAGTTGGGTCGTCATGGAATTCTAGGCATG
Source organism: Primulina huaijiensis (assembly GCF_012295235.1). Taxonomy (NCBI): domain Eukaryota; kingdom Viridiplantae; phylum Streptophyta; class Magnoliopsida; order Lamiales; family Gesneriaceae; genus Primulina; species Primulina huaijiensis. The sequence continues at coordinate 26,607,571 of NC_133308.1, read as the reverse complement.
AAATAAACATTTCCATTGGTTGTTCGACACAGTTTCACTATCTCGCAGCTCACGGTCCACTAACTTAATGTGCGAAAGACCTGGACAATAAGATAGGGGCCAAGGCATACGCGTCTGTAAACAATTTCAAAAGGCGTTGTTCTAAGGGTGGGGTGAAATTGAAGCTCGTAAAATAACATGAATCATCCTTGACAACCATTCCGTCAATTTCTAAGGATTGTCTCCTATAAAGGATCATAAGTACATTCCCACGAAGCAGCTAACTGCTTCAGTTTGGCTGTCACATTGCGGGTGGTAGGTAAAACGAAAACAGAGATGGAGACCGCTCAAATGAAAGAGTACCTTCCAAAAGGAATTAGTAAAAGTTACATCACGATCACCATCAATTGTTTCTGAGAGCCCATGCCCCATGGAGCTTATAACCGTGGTCGAAGAAGAACTGTGCAAGGAGAACCCTCGTCTATGAATGAGAAAGCGACACAAAATATGCGTACTAGGAGAATCCGTCCCCTACTATGAGGAGAAATTTTTCCCATGGTCAAAAGAAACACTTCAACAAAATCCATATACATGTGTTCCAGATGTGATAGGGAATGGGTAGCAGTTGAAGCAACCCAACCAGTTTCAAATGATCCACCTTGTTGCATTTGCACACAAGAAAACTATTGATAAACTCCTGTGATGTGTATCTTTGATATGATATCACACTGATTTAGTTCGGGAATTATTTCCCACCATATTTACCCCCAATAGAATGTTACCTACATGAAGAGGTGACAATTGAAATTGAAACCAAGATATTGCAATCAGGTACTAGTGGTCACCTGGGAATTGTGTTGTGGATGTAGTCCTCAATGGTTGAACCACATAAATCTTGTATTGTGTTGTGTGTTCTCTTCGTAATATTTCTTCAACTTTAAGATTGCACTTAGATTGATGGATTTGGATATAAGGATTCCAAATCATAATAATAAATACATTTCACTTGTTTGGGTGCTCTTGAAATTCATCTCTCGGAATTTTTGCTTGTTTATTAACTAATGCAATAGATTTCAAATTACAAATTCCCACAAAATGGAGTTATTTGAAATTCTTGCCACAAATCTTTTATGAAATTCAAATCCTTCAATCCAAATACAAACTATAACTCCATAAAATGAAAATGAGATGACAATTTTTGGTTTTACCATGTGGGGTGGAAAAGATTTTATTGGAATGAAACTGCTACGGGCTTGGGCTTATGAGTATAGTGGGCTTGGGTTTATGGGTAATAGTGGGGTTAGTTATTTTATGTCTGTCAAGAATAAAATGGGGTGGGATTAATTATTTTAGTATGTCTTTGAATGTTATGACAGTTTCTGAGAGGGAAAATGTTCTGTTATGAATATTTTCTGCTCTAAGGGGCCATTCATTTGAGGATTGGTCATTTTCTTAATAAATCATGTTGTTATTTGCTGAATATAATTACCTTGTGTACTATTTCCTTGAATCTCTTATATTACTGGTTTTGTTGGTGTTTTGTGGATTGAGACCTAACAGAAACTAAACAAGACCAAAATACCTTATAATACACAAGTATTGGCAAAAAAGAATTGTGTTCTTAGTTTGCCCTTAAAATAAACAAGCTCGTCATGTTCAAGACTCATCAGATCAACCTGCAGGAAATATGTGCATCAAAGATACTAAGATGACATAGCAATAATATACACTACTATTTGGTTGTAAGTACCTTGTGAAACTCCCTTAGAGTAATATCGAGCATACTGGCAGGATCAAAACCTTGCAACCAAAACATCTAAAAGCATTCCTTGCTGATATATCAATTGTAATGTCTTTCCTTGCAAGTTAATATGAGTCAGCGTCGTTTTTCCAATAGAACCAGTAGAACTTCCGTAGCCCTTTATCTTGTATGCATTTGTGGATTTCAACATGATGGCATTATCAATTGCACATTGAAGTAGTGCATATATGTTCTAGCGATCCACATCTGTGTAGAACATAAAATTAATCTACCAATAAATTGATACAATGTTAACTGAATATGACATGAAGAATGAATTTTATGCATATCAGATAATACTACCATTGAACAAATTTAAATTTGTCCTTATGATGCATCTCAATTCTCAGACAATACTATTGTTGAACAAAGATGAGGTTGTTCTAATCTTTGTTCATGAAATTCTCGATATGCAACTGTTGAAACCAGGTGCACTGTCAGACTACAGCAATAACTGATGCTTGCAAATTGATAGTAATACTTGACAGCCTCAGAGCTAAATAAAAAATAAGATATGCCAAACAAAAGGACATAAGAGAAGATATCACCAGTCAGCTAAGCTGATGCATCACCTCAGAGATAATGAGCAACAGAGAAAACTTTTAAGTTCATTCTTTTCCCTGGGACCATTTTATGACCCAGAAGGAGTTTCAACGATCTTTCCACATACTCTTAACTAAACAGTTTATAACTGCACCTGGGCCGGAAATTCTACAGAGAAAACATTAATCAAACATCCAATCTCAAGATCCAATGATCAAGGGATTGCCTATCTGGTTCGTCTGCAAGGTAGACTCACTTAGTCACTTGACCAAATAAGGTAATCAAGAACCAACAAGGAAGAAAGGCCTTGCTTACTATTGGTCCCAAAGTCACAGTTTCATAATACAGGATGATTTCTTTAGGCACAAAATAAGGAAAAACAATGAAGGAAAGTAATAAATTTCCAATGAGGTGGATGCCATCTTTCCTTGATCTAGACTTTCACAACTGGAAAAAATTCCTATCGGTCTATAAAAAAAAGGAGCATAAGTTACACATTTTCTAACTGCTAGCCTCACCCACCAAATTACTTTCACTAGGAAACTATGAAATTCACCATTTTCAGCCACCCTTTCTCCTTTAATGTGTAAAACAGATTTAGAAAGCAACTTCAACCTCCCAATTGGTTGGTTAGTCACGCTACCATCATCATCAACAAATGCATGAATCAGTCAACATATTCAAATTCAGAATATATGGATATGCTGTGTAACTGAGAAGATAACTAAACAAAAACATTCCATGCAAAAGTAAGAGTAAACTGTTAGTATTCACCACTCAAGAATATGGCTGAACTACTAAAGATAAAAACAAAAGAATGATAAGCAATTTCAACCAGTTAGTGACACGAATACCAAAAAAACTATATAATATGTTAAATAGTACATACACAAATGAGAAAAATAACAAGCAGAAAAAAAAAGAATATTTTGACAAGTAATTAGAACAATTTAAAATATATAATATGAGTTACCTCAAATGTTCCAAATGACACAGACTATAGTCTATAGTGATTGCTTGTCCTAGAAACATGCAAGGAGCAGGAGTGAGATCACTGACACAACCACCACAAATCCGACCGCAAAGGCTAAAGAGTATTGATCTGATATACGCATCACATACAAACCAGCACGGAAAGATCTGGTTGGAGGTGAGTCTATGCTTTGCCTTGAATAATATAGACAAGTTGATCGCGAAAAATTTTCTCACCGATCATAGACCAATACCAAGAGACGAATAAAATACTATCTTATGGTCCATCTCTTTGAACCATTAGCCCGTCCATTATCATTGTAGAAGTCTGAGGATTAACCTGGCAGCCATTTTTTTCCATGACGGTAAACAACTCAAAGCTTCCGTCCAGAAACCCTCTTTTTTGTAAGCCATCAATTAAAACCTTCCAAGCCACTTCATCATAGTTGTAACCACAGTGAAGCAACCTGGAGAAGATTGATTTAGCTTTCTCATTATTTCCCTTTTCATATAAACCACAAATAAGTAACTTATAGGGCTCTAAATGAGGCAAAAATTCATGCTTGTGCATGGTCTCAACCACATCTAGAGCTTCCTCGTACAGTTTCAATTTGCAGCAACAGCTTAGTAGTGTGTTGTATATGACTTCATTTGGAGAGATTCCACATTGTTTCATATGAGTAACCAACCTCCAGGCTTCAGTGATGCGCCCTTCTCTGCAAAGTCCAGTGATGAGTGCATCGTAAGTGGTTATATTCGGCATGCATCCACGCTCATTCATCTCCTTAAAGAGTTTGAGAGCTGTATCATATTCCATAATTTTCCATACATCAACAATATTGATAGAGCCACTATCCATTTTCAGATGAAGCTTTGTTCCACTATCATTTTCATTGATTTGTTTTGCAAGTGAGAGATGTTTTATTAAAACAGAATATGTATAATTAGATGGTTCATACCCAGCAGTAACCATAGATACAAAGGTATCAAAAGCAAGATTTACGGATCCTGAACGTCCATATCCATCAATTAACACTGTGTAAGCCATCAAATCAGGTAGGACGCCTTCTTTTTTCATTTCAACCATTACATCTTCTGCTTCTTTCAATTTTCCTTGGTTGCAATAAGCAAGAAGGAATGAAGTGTATATACAGACATCAGGTTTATGCCCCAGAGCAATCATTTGATTTAAAACCTTATATGCTTGTTCAAACGCCAATTCTTTTAGCATTTGATCCATGAGAACAGTGTAAGTAACAATTGAGGGCTTCATGCCTGCATCCAACATCCTTTCCATAAATTGTGCAGCTTCAGGTAGTCTTTTCACTTTGCACAACCCGTTGATCAGCGCATTGTAAGAAGCCAAGTTTGGAAGGCAACCCTCAGTGAGCATTTTTTCGAACAAAGTCAAGGCAAAATCAACATTTTCCACATTGCAGTAACCATCAATCAAAGCAGTATATATAACTTCATTAGCCTTTATTCCTTTCACTTTGAGAGAACCAAATATTTCATAAGCCTTATCAACCCTTCCTTTCTCACATAAAGCATCAATAAGAGTACCAAAAGTAATTTGATCAGCGACAACATTTTTCTCTTCCATTATCCTAAGCAGGTGAAAAGCGCAATCTAGATCACCATCCTTACATTGTCCATAAACTAAAAGGTTAAAAGTGACTATATCTGGAGACATATTCTGCTCTTGCATCTTAGTGAGAAGTGCCATTGCCTTGTGCACGTTTCTTATCTCACAGAATCCAGATATTAACTCATTATATGTCCGTACATTCGGACTACAATTTCTTGCCTTCATCATGTCAAATATCTCAAGAGCGGTATCAACCATCCCCTTCTTACAGTACCCATTGATCAATGCATTATAAGTCACTACGCTTGGAGCCAAATTCCTATCTAACATAGCATTCAATATTCCCTGTGCTTCATCCAGCTTACCATCTTTACAAGTACCATCAATAATAACTGTATAAGTGTGAACATTGGGCTCACAACCCTTTTCCTTCATCTCCTGGAACAGGTTCAAAGCCTCCAACCTCCTATCCAAACCACACAAAGCATTGATAAGAATTGTGTAGGTTCGGACATTCGGCTTACAATTATCAACCCCCATTTCCATGAATAACTCCTTTGCCTCGTCCACCCTTCCTGCTTCACACAATCCATGCATCAAGTTATTGTAAGAAACTTCATTCCTCCGACAACCCTTTTGTGGCATTGTCATGAAAATCGTTCTTCCAGCATCAACATCCTTTCTCCTACAATGTCCTAAAATAAATGACGTGTACGTATGCGTATCGGGTCTCAACCCAGCCTGCAAAATCTTATTCAGATACAACTCAGCTTCACTCACATCACCCAATTTACAAAATGCATTAATCAATGTATTAAAAGTATAAATATTTGGAGGCATCTTATCATCCAACATCTCCCCATAAACACATTTAATGTCATCAATCAGAAGAAACCTCGTCAGCATCATCAAGAGCGTGTTATAGCACCTCACACTAAGTTTAAATCTAAAATCATCATGGCAACTATTCATCTCCCGCAAAACACACAATGCCAGACCCGCTTCCTCGGCAGTCTCACAGGACTTAATCATCAGCATCCTCGTTTTCTCCGCGACCCCGAAATTCCTACTCCGGATCAAAATGCGTAACAGAGATGAATACGTCTGCACATTTGGCTTAAAAGTGGGGGAACCGGAGAGAATATTGAAGAAGCCGAGGGCAGTATGAGGATTGAGATGAGGATGCTGAGAGAGGAATGAGGAGAAAAGTGAAGGGGATATCACCGGGATTAATCTCCTGAAAGAAGGATGCTTTTGCCAATTGGGTTGGGAGAGTAGAGAAAACAATTGAAAGGAGATTTCACCGACAGTTGATTCTGATTGGGAAACGGGTTCGGCTGCGGGTGCGATAGAGAATGATAGGGGTTTGAAGAATGAAAAGATGACAAAAACGGAAGATTGACCTGAGGAGAGTAGCGGCTGCGGTGTAATAATGGCGGATATCGATCGTTTCATCTCGAGGGGGAATACGGAGGCGGCGGAGCGGAGGACGCCATTCATGAATGGATTTGGGAGTTGGAGCTGAGAATCAGACTCATGAAGGAAGAAGGAGACTCCTTTGAAAATGGAAAATTTTTATTACATTTGAAAATTCTCATAAGATAAAATAATAAAATGACAACTTAAAGGGAAAAAATATATTTTCTCAATTAAAAAAAAAAAAAAATTATTTCAAAATTATATATTATTATGATAAATAGTACAATATTTTTGTATTAAACTAGAATTATTAATTAATAAAAAAGTATATTTGTATAATGTTGTATTAAACTAGAATTATTAATTAATAAAAAATATATTTCAATAGATAAATTATATACTCAAATATAATAATTTTTTTGAAACAATTAAATATATAAAAATAATATTCTATCTAGATTATAGTATTACTAATAAAACTAAAGTCAGTAAATAATTCATATATGACTAAAAAGCATTATAATAAATTAATAAAAAAATAAACTTATTAAAACATATATATGCCATCCGAATACATAGATATTATTTCCAAACAACTGAATAAACTCAATCACCATTTTAGTTTTTGAAATCCGACCATCATCAATGTTTTAAGATAATGAAAAGACAAGGACTGCATGGGTATAACATCCCCATATTTAATTAAAGACCAATTGAATTAATTAAGATTATAATTATTTAATTTGTCCAAGTTCTCAAGATATAAATCAAATAAAAATTTAAGAATAATTATTGAGATTGTTACAATAATTATTATGTCAAATAAAATTTTGAAATGTATCGCAGATGCCAAAATTCACCTGAATATTGTTACAGCAGCTGCATTACGTGTGGTTTTTTTTTTCTTTTTTTTTTTTAACTTGAGTTAACTGTTTTCATAAATTAAGAATTACTGCGGCGTACAGCGCTGCCAAAACAATTTATCAGGTACAGATTTTGAAACTCTAAAATTGTCTGATCCAAAAATTTTTTGATGTCTACAAGTGCTCGACAATTATAGAACGAATCAGTAGAGAAGTACCAGAGCTTCTATATTCTATCTTAAGCTACATTTCAAAAAAGAGAAACAAGAATAAATGAACCATCTGCGACTATCTCGTGATAATTTACAAGCATTCAGATTGACAACCGATGCTATCTGACCATTGTTGTGCTCACCTCACTAGTTGGTTTAAGAGTTAGTATTTGATCACATGGTGTCGTAACCAGAGCTCATACATGACCATATGGAATGCATCCTGTTTCACAGGAGGCGAGTTCCATCGGAAGTGCTTCTGGACCTGATGATAGAGTATATCAAAAGCATAAAACAGCCATGTAATTAAAGTCCTGCTTAAGTCGATAAACTGGTATAAAAGAAGAAACAGAATCCTGTCACTCAAGAAAAAAGAAAGAATCACACAATAAATAATTACATATCAGTTGAAGATTCTGCAGCAAGGATAGATTCATACCTTGACCAAATTGTTGTGCAGTGTGACAAATTCTGCTTGTGTTATATTCTTAAGAATTTGTTTAAGCTGATAAACATCTCTCTCCTTTAGTACCACCGCAAATTTTCTCCAATTCAGAATATCATTGAAAGGCAAGTCATAGAAATCAGAAAGTATCACTGTGACAACCATTAAGAAACGATTAGAAAGCAATGATACCTTAATCATGGAAAATTTTGAAAATTAACAGTTGTGTACATTTCATAACAAGAGGAGTATCCAAATCATTTTTTAACTAAATTCATATGTTTCAATGTGTGACCATAGAGAACAAGGATCTGCTCTCATTGATGATTAAACCTCCCATAAATGAAAGGAAATTATCCAGTGAACAGTAACCAATAATGGTTTTTTGTCAGTTTGCTGTAAAGAGTAACCAAAACCAGTTGTTAGTTGTTTTCTCGCTTCCGTTTTTATCAGATGCATTAGAGACAACACATGAGATATGACAAAGGCAAATAGTGGAGGGCAGTGAAGAGTGAGAAGGCACGTTTCAGGAGTTAAAAAGGATAAAGTTCTCACCAGGTATGCATCCATAATGTATAGAATCTGTTATGCGGGCACTATTCACCTGAGAGCCACCAGGACATATGCAGAACTTATTTCTGTAAAATCTCTTTTGATACTCAAGATGTCCGGTCGCCCTGTTAATTCTATTGTTTGAAATATCAAGTTCTGTATCATTTTCCCATTCACGCGCCAAGATGACCCTGATTTTAGAATTTCTATGCCCGGCCCAGAAACCGAGAATTGTCCTGAAAATAAAAACTTTAAGCTACACGAAAATAATTAGAAAGAAGCTTGGGCTTTAAGAGAAAAATACTGACGGGCATCCAAAAAGAAGAGTAAATTTCAAATCTCTAAGATTTCTAATAACCAAGAAGATTATCAAATAGAAGAGAGAGCCATAAGAAATTTGAAACTGCGACGTAGTCATAAAGGGAAATATTAAAGTCAATATCAGACATTTATTTCACGAATTGACAGAAACAAGAAATCAGAGCTAATGGAGGGAAAAAATCAAATGTTAAAGGAACAAAACACACTACAGTAATCATTCAGTGGTGGAAAAAAAGCTGAGAAGCAAACCGGTTTAAGAGTAAACAGAAATTTTATACAAGAAGTTCATAGCTATTAAGCACACTAGTTCAAAGCGCATAGGTTCAATGCATAAGGTGAATTGCACGCCTTAGCAAAAAGAGACGCATTAAGAAATAATGTTAAAAAAATAGACGTGACAAAAAAAAATTCACACGATTCACAATGTCTACTTTATAAACAAGCAAATAATAATACAAAGAAACTCAGTTCTGGATTTAGTTCTTACAAATACAAATACAGAAACAAAGGCTTCTGAGAGGTAAGCTGTAGCAGGTCTCAAGCCTCTGTATCATCAATCAACTCAAGAACCAGCTTTATTAACTTTGCATATAGATTGATCTCCATGAGTTACTTAACTAACAAACATTTTTAGGGAATTCAAACTTCATTCACACAATAAAGATTCAAGCCAGCAGACCAGCTTTACAAATGTAAAAGGTACGTTATGCACCAGGACACCAAACAAAGTGAGACCTAGAAACCACGCTCGAACAATGCAACCACAAGATAGAAGACCAAGTCTCCCAATTATCTATCTAGAACAACTTCCAACAAATTTCATGCTCTTCTGTAACAATTCTGTTAAGCAATTTCATCTTTTGGCAGTAAGAAATCAATTGCAACATGTCTTATGAAACTTCTACTTCGTACCTTCTGCTTCCTCAAAACCTGAAAAAAGCTGAAATATCCCTAAGCATATAAACAAACCATGGGGATGCTTTTTCCTACTGTTTGAAATGGTAATATTAGTGCATATGTTGCATGGACAAAGAAAGAACAACAGAGACATGATATGACATGAACACTGTGAACATGGAACTTTTTAAAATTCAGCATGCGATATGGCAAGGACACAGCTATATATTATTGACATCGAAAATAAAAAATCGATAATATCAAGTAAACATATAAAAAAATTAAATTAAATTAAATATATTTCAAAATGATAATTGATCATTTTTAAAATTGAGAACATAGTCCAATTTAAATTAATGGAAAAATAAAAAAAAACTGTATTGAAATTGTCTCATAAAAGAAATTACTAGAAAAAATTTATCAAAAAAATTTACCATAAATTTCAGAAAATATTAAAAAAAACTGCGGTATCGAAAATATCTCATAAACTCCACGGCTGTGTCCATGCTGTGTACTTATTTTGTGCAGTGTTTTTCCCTCTTAATCTTAAAACACGCCACATTGCATGTCCGACACATAACCGAGTCATGTCCTTGACATCTTAGACAAAGCATGAGTCAATTTTTTGAAATGTCTGAGCATCATTAGATATGGATATATTCTATGATATTTTTCCGCATTTTTTTATGTTACAAGAATATTTCCATATTACTGTGATAGTTATTCAATGTAAGCATTATTTATAAATTATAATATTCAATAACAATATACATACATAAACAAAAAAATTTCCACCAAGCAAAATATTTGCTCTCATATCACAAATGTGTTGCGGAAGATTCTATCTTAATCATATAATAAGGACATTATCACCCAATTATGCATAAGGAGAGGAGAGACTTCATCAGACGAAGAAATCTCGAGCATGCTTCTAATATTGTCCCAACAGTAGCAAAGGACCAAACTTAGGTGCCTATTCTGACTTCGGGAATTTAAATTCAATATAATCAAAACCTAAAGGGTCTCATGGCATGAAAAATTCTCCTTCATGGATGGGAAAAGGGGTAATGAATAGTTGATCATCCCAATCTTCAGTTGTTTAAAAATTACAGATGATATAGATCCCTAATAGGTGCATTCTCGAGCTACGGGTAGTAACCCAAAAAGGTCAAGTAATAGACCACTTTAGCTACACTAATATGATAGATAAATAAAATATATGACAGAGGACAAACACTGATGAGGTTAAATGTCATGAAATACCTATTTTCCACATCATTTCCTCCAGCTGGAAGGGCAAATGGTTGAAGAACTTGAGGGAGAGCAACATCTTTATGTGGTATGAAGCCAACATCATAACTTGGAGAGCAAACAACACGAATCGAATTTTTTATCAGATTTGGAAGTCCTTCAGTGGCCCTCACACCAACATCATGGCAAGTAACAAAAAAGTGATCTGCACCCAGTGTTCTGTTCCAATATGGATACTTGGATATTAAGCTGTCCACGTACTTCTGGACGATTGTGGTCATATTGTCATAGGATATTCCCTGCATGTTTATTAAAGATACATTGCATAATGGTTCAGAGGCACAAATGTTCGGCAGCAGATGTAACAGCAATAACCCCCTCCCAGCCCAAAATCAAAATCTCTTATATTTTAATCAAAACAGGTAAAAGCTCGATAGAAACAGACCAATGACCCAAAACTATAACTAACACTATATAATGGATTTGCGAGCATTTGACCATCAACCTTTTTGAAAATGGATAGAGAATCATTTTTAGAACACGAGTGCCTCATTTTATGAGCATGCAGTGACAGCTATGGCTGGATCCGACCACAGATCCTTTGGAACTGTGAACCAAAACCTAAATTATCTCTTAAAACCAGAATTAAAACCATTTCTCAGTTACCGTTCGGTCCTATATGTATAGGAAAGAGGACCCTGACAAGTAATAAGTCTCAAGTCTCAACTCTTAATTTTAAAATCCTGGAGCATATTTGAAAACTTAATTTATATAATTCAACTACCTGATTCACATAACTAAATTTTGCCCCTATTTTTATTTCTTTTTAATAAAAATTTAAATATTGATACCATTTTGTAATATAATTGCTAAAAATAATTAACTTTGGTTAGATTGAGTACTCATAAATCACGCCATTTTTCGCCTGACCATGATCATACCGAAACCAGAACTGTAACCAAGTCATTCGGTTTGGTTCCAGAATCCAAACCGGTAAGTTTTCTAACAGTGGCCAGGCTAGTTATGGCAAGTGGAAACAATACACATGGTAATTGGGGGCAGTAGCAAGAGAGATGACTGAGGATGCCATGTTATGGATGCATCAGTCTCTAAGCACTGCCTTGAAAACATTCCACCACCAACAAAGGGGAAAGGAATGCGTGGCTGATAGGACAGGGCAGTGCCCCCTCACCGGCAGAACTCAATGTCGCTTCCCTCATTCAGTCGTGATTCAATAATCAAGCATAAAACAGAAAAACATAGAGGCGTCAGTGTACCTTGCCTCGCATCTTATGACAAGAGATCGGAATGAAGAACAAATCTGCAAGATTCGGATCATCCGTCACGTAATTGCTCTCTCTAAGATTCTGGAAAAAATACCCCTCGCTCGCGTACTTCCCTGTCAGCTTCCTCGGGGTCTGGTAATACGTATTCGGATCCCCGTCCGAATATATGTAAACCTTAAATCTTGTCTTCATTTCCTCGTAGTTCAACCTAAACACCTTCGGACTGTGGAAAACGTCGCCATATTCATCATCACTCGCATCCATATCTTTAACCGCATATCCCTCCGCAGGAAACAAATCTGCGTCGTTTTTCACCTTGAAATAAAAAATAAAAAATGGAAAATCGGTGAAATCATATCATATTGTGAAAAAATAGTGAAGGATTAGAATTAGTTAATCAATAAAATGGTATTACCTGAGATTGAGAAGTGAGAGGGGAATCGGGGGATTGTAGAGATGGGGAGTTGAGGGATTTAAAGGAAATGTAAGTGAAGGACACTAGTGTTACGATACTAAGAGTGAGTAGGGAGCCTCGGAGAGTGAATACGGAGGCGGAAGACGACATCTGCTGGGGTTTCACCGCCGACATTCTCGGGCGGAGCTGCTGCCGGAGTGATTCTGAGTCTTAATTTTTCAGCAATATCAAACATCACACGAATTATGGGGAAATTTAGGGAAATGGGACTCACCTTGACTTATTTAAAAAAAAGATCCATAAGTCAATTTACATAAATGTCTTTTTATTTAAGTGTAAATACACCATTAACTTAAATTTTTAACATTAAATCTATTCATCTCATTCAGTCGACTTCAAACTAGGTTTTTCTTCCGTCGATCTCCTTTCATTTCCTTTCCGACGACGATTCTCCATACAAATCGTCTTTTTCTTCCCATCAATTTTCGATACAGATCCTTCCAATCTAAGCAAACTCAATCGAACAAATGACTGACAAAAATCTGATAATATTAACGTTTATTTCAATTTATTGTTCTGTTTCTTCGACTCGCTTGAAGAAAAAAGAGTCGACCTACAAGTCGTAGATCTACACAACATTTTATTTGAGTCGACCAAGATTTGATCTAGGTCGACCAAACTCAAGCTTGTTGAGCTTGGTCGACCAAGAGCTTGGATTGAAGCTTGGTCGACCAACCAAAGGCTTGGTCGATTGGTCGACCAAAAATGTTTGGTCGACCAACCAAAGGCTTGGTCGACCAAGCCTTTGGGCTTGGAGGCTTGGTCGACCAAGCTCTTGTTTTGGTCGACCAAAAATAAATGAAGAGCTAGGTCGACAAAAAATAAATGAGTAGACCATGGTAGACCAAGCTTTTGGTCTACCCAAGCTTTGTCGACCAAAAATGTTTGGTCTTGGTCGACCAAAAATGTTTGGTTGACAAATATGACCGATAATTACTTAATTTTGAAAGATAATTACACAATTTTGATCAATGTTGCATGTTTTTAACATATGAATCACATAATTTCACATGTATGTTCTATAATGTTACATGATTATGTTACATGTTATGACATATGAGTCACAATTTCACAACTATGTTACATGTGTTTTGACATATGAGCCACAATTCCACAATTATGTTATATGTTTTAACATATGAATCACAATTTCACAATTATGTTATATTTTTTAACATATGAATTACAATTTCACAAGTATATTATATAATATTACATGTTTTAACATATGAATCACATATTTAGCTGGGTCGACACAAAGTAGACCTTGTTTTTGGGTCGATCTTAATGCTTTGCTATTGGGTCGACCCAAAGGTATATCCTACAAAATTCAACAAAAATTAAGAGAATAAGATAATTAGAATAAACAAAAATTAATAATAATAATAATAATAATAAAAAACCTGACATAATTATGGATTCTTCTTGGTCAACCAAAATTAGTTGAAAAAGAAGAATTTTTTTTGGTTTGGTCGACCAAGATAAAATAATAATAAAAAAACAAACAAAACTGACATAATTATGAATTCTTCTTGGTCAACTAAAATTAGTGGACCAAGAATTCATCTTGGTCGACCAACAAAATTAAGTTGGTCGACCAAGATTAATTTTCTTGACCAAGAAAATTAATCTTGGTCGACCAACTTAATTTTGGTCGACCAATTCTTCTGGGTGGACTCTTATTTTTTCTCAAAGTAGATTTTTGGTCGATTAAATTGATTTTTGGTCGACAGATCCCAATTTGAGGAAAAAAGGGTAGGTGACTCGTAAATTTTAATTGGGGAAAGATGTGTGTCGACCAAGAAGAAAAAAAGAGGAGAATTAATTAAGTTAAAGAGTTTAATTGCAGTTAATGTAATAAGTAAGAGTCAACTCCATGTTTCTTAAAAAAAAAGTCAGAGTCCTTGTTTTTTAAATATTTTCTCTCTCACTCCTATTTTTTTAATTGACCCATTATCGTACGGTACTTTACTACTTTACCTTCTTTTTTCCAAATTTATAACCTTAATTTAGTTTTGTTTTCACTAAAATACTAAAATAAAATACGAATTTTTATATTATATTTTTTGAGTAATAATAATTTATCATTTCTCTTTTATTTATATATTTGAGTAATATTAATTTCTCATTTCCCTTTCATATACTATTCGTAACAATTTCCATATATATTGTTGATGGTAAATGCAAGATGTTAAATTATTTTGAAACTCCAAAAGTAACCTCGAATTAAACCAAATACAAAATTACGTAAATAATAATTTCCAAAATTATTGGACATAATATTTAGCAATATAAAAACTTGTTTCCAATAAAAAAAAATTGAATTTTAAAATTTAAAATTAGATCAATTGGTTTTGATTCCCCCATTGTTGAGATAGGGAAATGGACCAAGAGAAAATGATACAAAAATTATAGGGAAGATTTAGGCACGAAAAATATACCTTTGATCGTCAATGCTTGTCCTATGCAAATTCATTATCATTTTCAAACAAACAAAAAATAAACTACAATGACAAACAACACATAAAAGGTAGATGAAAACAAGAAGCCAAACCAACATATAGATTGAAATGTAGTCTTTTAGCGTACATAGTCTGATCATAAACTTGATACAACAAGATCACTTGCTATAGCAGAGTCTTATCGTTTCGAAACAAAAAAAAAATTACAAAAACGCAACAAAAGAATCGATTATTCCCATTCTCCAAAAATGTAACTTATTAAGAAGCAATTTTTTTTTACAAAGCCTCACTCAGCTTTCAACGATTTTTCAATGTCAATGACGAACCGATACTTCACATCAGATTTCAGGAGACGCTCCATAGCGGTGTTTATATAATCTATATTGATCATCTCCACCTCCGGTAGTATATTGTTCTTGGCTGCAAAATCGATCATTTCTTGAGTCTCTTTCAGGCCCCCTATTGCACTTCCGGCTATTGTCTTCCTCCCTATTATTCATTTTTTCCAAAGGTGGCAGAATAAACAAGTGAATGAGTATGTATTTGTGGAGTCGGCAGAGTCTAAAACGAATGGATCGCAGTCCACAAAAAGTATACATCAATAAGAAATAGAACACTCAAATAGAAATGAAGACCATTTTTTCAGTGATGTTATTTTCAGTTCTTTCATTAGGTTATCCGAGAAAATTTAGATGTATTCTTTAATGACTTTTTCCTTCAATTTTTTTCCTAACAGACATTTATTCTCACCTTGAATCAGGGGAAAGGTGTGAAGCTCAAGTGGCTTTTCTGGAGCACCAACCAAGATAAGCTTTCCATCGGGCTTTAACAAACTTATCAAAGGTACTAGGGGATGAACTGCGGACACAGTATCAAGGATTCCATCCAAAGTTCCTGCTGCAGCCTATGCACGCAAAATCAAATTAATACGAAGTTAGTAATTTACATTGAACTAGAATAGAAGAAAGTGATCCACTGAAACGAGAATAAAGAAACCTGCATCTGCTCAGGATCGCGGCTAACTAAAAACTCATCAGCGCCAAGACTTTCAATAGCTTCCTTCTTTTTATTGATCGATGTACTGATGACTGTCACATAAGTCCCGAAAGCCTTAGCAAACTTCACGGCTACATGGCCGAGGCCACCAAGACCAACTATACCAACTTTCAACCCTGGCTTGTCAAGTCCAAAGAACCTTAATGGGCTGTAAGTCGAGATCCCAGCACATAAGAGAGGAGCACCAATATCGAGAGGCAGATTCTCAGGCCAACGAATGACGAAATGCTCGTCAGCAACCATGAGATTAGAATAACCTCCATATGTAACGGTCCCGTCAGAGCAAGGCATATTGTATGTGAATATTTGTTTGGAACAGTAATTTTCGAGATCAATAGCACACTGATCACATTGGCGGCATGATCCAACCAAGCAACCTACGCCTACTTTGTCTCCAACCTTGAATTTCTCCACCTTTTCACCTACCTCAGTAACTATCCCCACGATCTCATGCCTACATATCAATAAAATTAAGCGTATGTATCATGCCCCTTTTACGCATTTACCATATTGTAACTAGCAAATACATCAAATTCTAACATAAATATTTAAATCAAATTGAGGATTAGACATACGTACACAGCAACAACATTGGACCAAAAAGTCAACACTCGAGCAAGAACTATTAAAAATAGTAAAAAGCTCTCATCATTTTGCACTTGAAAATACAAATTCAACTTTTATATTTTGCAACCGATATCATCAACAACCCACAAAATACAAAAATCTCGCTTGAATTCCTCCTAAATAATAGCACAAGAAAAAAACATAAACCCATTATACATCAAGAAAACATATCCACAAAATATTTACACGTGAATGCACAAACACACACAGACAGGATAAATCTTACCCAAGAACAATAGGATATAGAGTGGATCTCCCAGAACTTATTCTTGCCCATATGAAGAACCCATGATCCATTACACCTCAAGAACATATTTCCACGTAATATTTACATATGAACACACGTACACTCACACAGAGTATAAATCTTACCCAGGGACGATAGGATATAGAGTAAATCCCCATTCGTTCTTGACCATATGAAGATCAGAATGGCACACGCCACAATACATAACTTTGAACTGCACATCATGCTCCCCAGTAGCCCTACAAATATGCCGCAAACTAAATTAAACCACCGAAAAAAAAACCCATGTTTAACATTGAAAAAGATCAAAACTTCATTATTCCCAGTTCTACAAAAATCTTGAAAAACAAATGTAAACTCGGATCTGTACCTTCTGGAGAACTTGAAAGGAGCTAAAACCCCAGAAGTGTCGTTTGAAGCCCATCCAACAGCCTTCACTGGATGCTCTGTTTCCGGTGATTTCGCCATTAGTCAATGCAATCTCCCTTCTCTACTAGGAAAAAGAATTTCAAGAAAAATGCGTGTGAAGGAATACAAAAACAACGATATTTATAGCAAAATTAATGAACTTTTTGGAGGAAAGTTTTAATGACGTGGGCGGTGAGCTCATAAGTGGAAAAATCAAATCAAACTCGTTTACTTTCTTAAATTGTAAACAGATTGTTTAAAAAAAAATTTGATATTATAACCATTTACAACAATTTTCATATTCAAATATATAAAAAAAAAGTGGCTCAAACATATTCAATATTATCGATTCATTTGAATTATTTTTACCAATTTTGGGAGATATATTAATTGAATGTGATTCTTAATTTTATTTCAAAATTTACTATATATGATTCGCTGACATAATAACGGAGATTATTGTTCTAATTTCATTGATATTTTACGAAATTTTAATGGAGATTATATATTCGTAAAATAGAATTTTAGCAATAATCTCCGTTAAAATTTCATAAAATATCAATGGAATTAGAACAATAATCTTAGTATATCAATAGAATTTTAACAATAATCTCTATTAAATATGCGTAAAATATCAATGGAATTAGAACAATAATCTCCTTTATTATGTCAGAAAACCATATAGTGTAAGTTTTGAAATAAAATTAAGAATCACATACAATTAATATAAGAAAATTGTAAAAGTTTGGAAAAATATTTAGAAATACAAAATTCACAACACATATTTGAGAAAAAGGCTTTAAAAAAACTTTGATTTTGAGAAAATAAATTCATTCACCAAATACCAAGAACTTCACATTTCCACATGAAGTGTACCACAATTTGTATGACATAATACCACAATTTTGTGGATAGAGAGTGAACCCAAAAAATGTTTTGATTGAGGATTTTTCACCAACTTCCTCAAATTTTTACATATAAATGTTTTAAAGGATTTTCTCGGATTCATGTTTATTGGGACTACAATAATTACTCATGTTAGGAGAGTTTTACTCACATTTAGTTATATCTTGAAAGAAGAGCTTTCAGTCAATCAAATAATTGTACAATAATTTACTCTTTTCACTAAATAACAGTTTGAAACAACCAAAGTTTAAAATGGTCTAATGCGTGTGCTCTTTTTCGTGATTCGGCCGAACTTTGGAATATTTACAAGGGCGCTTGATGTTACCTAAAAAAATAGCTTGATTTTGCATGATCTTCACAGCGCGGGTCGGGATGAGAAATCGAGGTGGGTTTGCATAGACGAACAAAAAGTCAAGGAATCTCACAAGTGTTTCCAGTTTGACACGTCCAATGATTAAGTTGGAGCCCGAACGAAAGTAAAAGAAACAAAATTTTGAAGAAAGAAGTGATGCATAGTTGGTCGAATCATACAGTGGCAATGAGATAATATTGATTTTAAAAACAAAAATTAATTAAAATTTATTAAAAGAACAAAAAAAAAAAAAAAAAGAAAACTATCGACACACTACAAATACATCATTATCGGGGGCGCCATGTTCGAAACATGATTGGAAGAATGAATGATGCTTAATTTAATTATTTATTTACTTTATTATTATTATTATTATTATTATTATTTTGGAATGATATGGGGAGGATCTTGCTCTTTTTTTTTGGTTGGGATCTTGCGTTTCTAAATCTTGAATAAACTAAAAGAACAAAAATTATACACATTAGGTGTCTCATACAGAAAGAATATCTGTTATCTTTCTGTATGAGAATACCATTTATGTCATTTTGTTTTAATATCCTTTTATTAGATTTATTAAAACAGAAAGTCAAACAAAAGCTCCATTATGAGTGAAATGGAACCTCAGAGCAACCTCTGCTCATAGCTTCGAGACCGACAGATCCGGTACCACTCACTATACAAGTCTTACCATCATCCAGGCCTCAGATATTGAGGTTAGACACCAGCCGCCTAATATTTCCAACAGCTTAAATATACTAAATCAATCAAAACTCATTGTGTTCCATTGAAAATTATTAAAAAAATGAAACCCTTTCCATGAAACTCGACACATTCAATATCATAATACTACCACCTGCAAATATACCGGAAGCTGCTGCCTTTACAACTTCCATCATTGGCCGCATATCTATATCCTTGGGCCAGAGCAACTTTTCTAAGAGCTGTTCCTCCAAGAAACTGAAACCATCAATGATCTGTGTGTGAGACTCTTAGTCCTTCAAGTCTTTTCTTATTTCTTAATTCGTAATATGATATCACTTTTCACCCCGACAAAAAACAAATGTTTGATATTTTCGTTTACTCATCATAGTTCATAGGATCCAAAGCTAATGCTAGGATCCAAAGCTAATGCTTGGCCAGACTGCTTATTATTCTATCCTTTCAAAACGTCGCGTGGCTTAACTACCTTTGTCCAATATACCTCGTCAATTCAGGCAGGAATTTTCCAAGTTTATGTTTCATGTCCGGCATGTAATTTTCGAAGTTTATTTTTACTTTCATTTTTTAAAAATATCTTTGAATGCCACATCACCCTATGCCCTTTTTCCTCACCACAATCTAACTTTTCCTCTGAAATAGAAACAAAAAAAAAAAACAGAGAAAGATAATAATGGACATGAAACTCTACCAGCAAAACGATCCCAAAACTAAAGCAAGCTCATCATCTTTGCTGGGAACAAGAACAAAAACAAAGCAACCGAAAAAATGAAACAAATAACACCTACAGCCCAAACCTGTGAGGACACAGTACTAAGGAACGGAAAAGATGGTCAGAAAAAAAGATGGTTTTACCTGCCAATTCATTCTTTAATCTTCATGGAATGAAACTCATAACTTTGATTTAGATATCAATTCTAGCATCGAGCACTCACGTATGTGGCAACAAAATAGCTGAGCATACTCCAACATTATTATCTGCAATTCTTACAAGTAATCACGGCAGGAGCATGAACCATTTTGGAAAAGGTGGAAACATGTTGCATCTGTCAAGACAATTTCTCGATCAGCCAGTTTTGAGATAAATTTGATGGCAGAATGACGGTCATTACAAACTCTAAGGTTCTTCATGATCCTTATAGTAGTATTTTCTGAAGTAGTCATTAATGCAAATGAAATAGCAAGTTTTTCACTGTGATGCTTTAGAATCTGCTCTTTCAATTCTTCATCGAGATCGTGCAGCACCGAACCAGTGTCTGGAACAAAGCCTATCTTCTTAATCTCCTTCCAGATTTTGGCCATCGACCGATATATTGCATCTCTTTGGGGATGTACTTCATCATCTGCCCCAAAGACATGGACTTCACTCTTTATTTGAACCCAACTGATTCCTTGTTCTTTCTTCACCTGTCTATCCTTCATCGTTTTTCAAATTCTGGCAGATTCCTTCCATTTTCCACAAGCCAAATAGACATTGGCTAGCGCTGAATAGGCTCCACTGTTGTCCGGTTCGATCGAAAGCTATCTCCCTGCTGCAATTTCTGCCAGTTCCACATTTTTTTGAATTTTACAATCCGCTAAAAGTGAACCCCAAGCAATGACATCCGGTTCAATTGGCATGGTCGCTATAAAATCTTGTGCTTCCTGCAACAACCTTGCACGGCCAAATAAGTCAATCATGCAAGCACAGTGACTCGATGTTTGTTGAATTCCATGCACATCTTTCATCATTTGATTGATAGTAAGTACGGCCTTTTTCGACCAATCCTACGTGTGTACATGCTGACAAAGCACCAATATAAGTTATATGATCGGGCTAAACATTTGATGACAACATATCCGCAAATAGTTGTAACGCCTCTTCTCCAAGTCCATGTTGAGCTAAAGCCATGATCATGGAGGACCAAGTGACAGATTCTCGTTTACATTGTATAAGGTTGAATACCTTCCTAGCACAGTTGATATTACCTGCCTTTGCAGACATGTTGATCAACGAATTGCTCAGAGAAACTGAGGACGACTCCCCCAACTTTAAAGCAGTTGCATGAATTTGTTTCCCGTGATTCAAAGAAGCCAAATCTGAACTGACACTTAACATAGATGCAAGGGTGTAGCTGTTAGGCATTGGGCCCTTTTTCACCATGGATCTGAAAAGCTCCATTGCCTCATTGTTGTGGCCATTCTGTGCATAGCCAACTATCATAGCTATCCATCCAACCACATCACAATCCACCAATGATTCGAATATCTTCCTGGCTAGATTTACATCTCCAAGCTTGACGTATCCATCTAATAAAGCCGTAAAGGCAATAGTATTTATAGTGGGTGTCCCAAACTTCAGCAAAATTTTATGAGCTGTTTCAACACCACCAGATTTTGAGTACATGGAGATCCATGCGTTCCCTACTGCCCCAGATGTATCAAATGCATTTCTAATAATATAGGCATGAGTTTGCTTTCCAATTTCTAATTCCTCGAGATTTGCACAAGCAGACAACACACTAGTTAGAGTGTAACGATCAGGTTTTAGCTGAGACACCATGAACATTTCTGAAAAGTAACTCAGTGATTTGTCATCTAGACCATGCTGGTTATATCCGGCAATCATCGAATTCCAAGAAACAGTGTCACGATCTTTCATCTCCTCAAACTGAGCCGTTGCAGATTCTACCTGACCCATTTGCATGTATAGTGATATCTTTGCATTCAACGTAGAAGTATTCTTTAACTTAATTTTATCAAGCACGGCCCATGCATTCCAAAGATCACCCGATTTCGCATACATGTTTACTAAAGAATTAGCTATAGATATACAGCCAAAAAGCCATGTCTAACAACAAAAGAGTGAACCTTCCTGCCTATATCCAATGCTTTAATTGAAGCACAAGAAGCAAGCACGCTTGTAATGGTGTACTGAGAAGGCACAAATTTACATTTTACCATCTCAGGAAACATCTTAAAAACAACGTCAATGCGACCCAGTTGATTATATCCCACAATTATTGAGGTCCAAGAAACTGAAACAGGTTCAGGAATTTTGTTAAAGATATTAACCGCTTCCCTTACCATACCTTGTTTTGCATAGGCAGACATTAGCGTGTTGTATGATGATGTGTCCTTTTCAGCCATTTAATTGAACACCCTGTGAGCATCATTAATAAACCCAGTTTTCATTGATAAACCCAGTTTTCGCATAAAAATTGCCAAGATTTTTCATCAAGAGTACACCTACATAAATCCCCGACTTGATCATCCAATTGTGGATTAGTTTGATAGTTATAGAGTCATTGATTTTGAGGCTGGTTTGCAGAATGGATGCATAAAAATCCAACGGGGGCGTAATAAGCTGTGGGCTTTTCACTATCAGCTCTGTAACTCGTAATGATTTCAAAGAAGACATCGATGGTGGGAAGCAAAGTTGCAACACTGAAAAAGAAAGGAATATAGGTAAGATGCACGGAGGGATATACTTCCCATTTATTATATATCGTATGATGAAATAAAATGTGGACAGCGTGTGAAACTTATGAACTGTTTCTCATTAACACTGAAAGAAAAAATGTTAATTTTAACAGTTCAACAAAATGAATCAAACACTCAAAGACAGTACATCAAATTCGACATTTATATCCCTAAAAAAACTCTTTTCATCTTTATGTCCTATGATTTCTCCCAACAATGGATTTGGAAGAGCAGCTCCTTTCCGTGGCCCATCCGCAATCTTGGCAGACTTTTGGCTCCCTGATGAGGACCCAACGGCCCCTAAAGCATCAAGAAAGAACCGTTTATCCGGTATAATACCATCTTTATCTATATAAACAAGCAGTTTATGTACTAGATCTTTCATATCAACTTTAGAATAAGCCTTGTAAATAAATTTGTAATTAGATGGATCAACTGGGAACTTCTTAGTTCCGTACATGCTTTCAAAAAGCACATCTGCCTCCATTGGTAGCGCGTTCCTACAGTAGACTTCGAGCATAGCGTTTAGAGTGGATACCTTTTTCTCTTTGAATTACTCCGCCATGTGGTCAAAAATTTCTCTTGCCCTCGAGACAGAATCGCAGTTACCATACATCATTATAAGGCATTCGTATGTAATGAAGCTTGGTCTGTATCCCATGCCATTCATTCTTTGAAGGACAAACTCAGGTTTCTCCCTGAGTCTTGCTTTACCATCATTTGTGATCATGGAATTGAATGTAGGGAGTGTCGCCTTCTCTTTGGAATGCATCAAGCTCTTAAATACCTGTTCCATCTTATCGAATTCTTGCTTTCTCCCGTACGAATCAGCCAACAAGTTATACATGATGATGTTAGGTTTTATCTGGTTTCCTTCTAAAAAGCACCAACTCCATCTCCCTAATCATTCCGTTCTTTCCATAGGCATCCATCGCGCCATAAAATGTGAAAATATCAGGAGTCACGATACTTTCTGACAGATCTTTGAACAGAGCATTAACTTGATAAACGTTTATCGCCTATGCAAAAGCTCTCAAAAGAATGTTGTAGGTGACGACAGTAGGCTAACACCACTCCATCCCTTTCATTTTCTCGAAATACATAAAAGCCTTAGCCAAAGCCTTGGATTTGTCACGAGAGTGCAGGTGGGCTGTGATAAGGGAATTATATACAGATGAATCGGGCTTACAACACTACTGCACGTCTCAGAGAAAAGCCACATAGCCAATCAAGTTTGCCTTTTCTTTCCCATAACTGATATTAACTTCGAATAAACTCCATTGTCCGCTAGATACCACCTATGCTTTTGCATACACCTGAACACCTAAAATACGTAAATGAGGCTTCAATTACAAGGGAGCCAAGATATTCGTTCAACTCAAACGGAAAACCAGCCTAATACTCATACAATGTTCATTGATGGGGAACCCAACAAAAATCAACATTTTTTATAAATTTCGCAAATGTAAGTCGGAGAGATCACAGGCAGAGCAACAAACATGTATCTGCACCATGTATGTCGTATTGCAAGTATTTTCAGAAAATTAGATAAATGCTACGAATAAAACACATATAAAACACCCTGAAAAACTACAATAACAGACATCAACCGGTGACCATATGAACAAAATCAAAACTTCAGCATATTTAATTCGAAACCATTATGACATAAGATTTGAAGGGGAAGTAAACCTCTAGACATTGAAGTCACTTGTCATTGTTCCCAAGCTCTTCATAGAGCAAGAAACAATGCTCCGTTCTGACAAACCTAACATACTTATTCAAAGTATTAATCAACGGCTGCTTATCAGTGAAATTCTTCATTATTGAGTGAACCAACTCTTTTTCTTCTGAAAAGACGAAGAGACGGTTTTCTTTGTTCGGGTTGAAACATCGCACATTCGGATGGTGGTGGGTCGGGTTGACACAGGTGGCCTTGGGTTGAATTGCGTTTGTGAAAAGATTAAACTTTAAAGAAAAATACAAATCAATTCATAGTGTTTCAAAGAAACAATTACCAACATAAATATATAATGATACAAAAAACTAAATGTTATTATATTAACATACTTAAATTTCATTAGAACATTATATTATAGTTTAATAATTAATTTTTTTCAAAAAAAAAATCGCATAAATGATTTTTTTTAAAAAAATAAATTAAAGTATCTTGAGGAGTTAAACGGGCACATTATTTAATTTATATTTATATTATGGGTTCTTACCAACCACAATACGTAAGTTTGAATATTCTCCTAGCCCATTAAGATCTCTATTAGTCCATCAATGTATATCAATAATTAAGTCTCCGAACAATAAATACCTAAATAATGTGACTTGACTTTAATTATGACCCATAAGTACATGGATTGACCTACAAAAAATAGTTTCGTCTAAGTTTGATATAAGACCATAAGAGGTGAGTTAGCCCAGGTTGAAGCCCATACTAGCTCACATAACGTAACCGTCGTCGATGTAATTATTTTTATATTAATAGAATATGATACACATACACTGGACATATATTCGTAATGATATAATACAATATTATTTCAAAGGATAGTAGTGGTTCACGTACTTTTTCAACTCGATGTTACTTTAAAATGGTTGAGTGGTATATATTTAAGACGAGATCCATGCCACAACTTGCTATTTGTGCCTCACTTTCTCAACCAGTTCGGACCAACTTAAAGTTGTTAACATTAGAAAAATAAAGAAGCCCCCCCCCCCCCCCAACCCTTTGTCCATCATCACATGCAAGTGACATGTGAGAATTGGTTTAATTGGGGCAAACAAGAAAGTGTGTGATAAAATTAGCACATATGAGTGTACATACATATATAGCGAACAGTACTGCATCGACATATACATATATTATATATATATATATATATATCTTTTGTGGGTAAAGGGAGGGTCTAGTCATGCCTGGACAACAATGAACACACAAATGTGTCCTAATTTTTATCTTGTTTTTGGGTCCCCAAATTGTCGAGGCTATAATTGGGAACAATACTTTCCCATGTTTAATTGTGTATGATGCACATGGGATGAACATTGTTCATTGGCCTTAAATCCCATTCAAAGGGATGTCCTCTCCAACGTGATATGATGTTTTTCTACTATTATTACAATAATTCAGTCACCCATCAAATAATAATAATAATAATAATCCAAGAATATATTTAAAATATTATAATTATATTATTTTTATTAACTATAACTTTTAGTAAAACGAACTATGTTTCATCTTACGAGTTGTTTCTTAAACAATATAGATAAGCTAAACACATCTTTAAGTATATATTTAAACTTCTACCTCCCACAAAAAGGACATGTTATAGTGTACAAATTGTTAGTTAATCATTGTTTTCATCAGTTCTTTTATTAATCATTCCGATGCTCGACAAATATGTAGGTTATTTTATTGGTTATTACGAAGTCTTTTATACTTTGTACTGTCTTTTTGTCAAACTAAACAGCATAATTATTTAACGGGAAATTGGGGATCAGTCTCCAGCCGTCGTTTTTTTTAGTGTTCAGTCCCTGGGTACTTTTTTAGTACCACATTTCCACATGAAGTGTACCACATTTTCACATGAAGTGTACCACAATTTGTATGACATAGTACCACAATTTTGTGGGTAGGGAGTGAACCCAAAGAAATGTTTTCATTGGGGATTTTTCACCAACTTCCCCATTATTTAACAGATTTAAAAGGTATTGCTAAAAAGAAAAGATTCTAAAAGTTTTACCACAAGTTGTTGGTTCGATAATATTTTAGTTATTTAACTGATCAAAGTTTGAAATTATAACAATAAATTGGTTTTTTTTTTTACATTTAGTCCGATTTTTACGGTAAAATTACAATCACTGACATTGTTGGTAGATGTCAAATTGAAATATTCAACATCTCCAAGAAAGTTGAAGTAAATGAGTAAAAAGAACAATTTATCGGCTAAAATCAAAATTTGACCAATTCATGGAAAAAAATCTGCATAAGCCAACTTTAAAAACCAATTTAACAATTTTCTCGTCTTATAAATAGATCTTTTTCACGAAGTACATATGAACGTATAATTGATTAATTAAGATTGAGACTTGTTAACTCAATTTTAAAAGTTAGCTTAAGTGAGATTGTCCAATCTCCTATATGCAACTCCTATCGATTTTTATCTAACCGATGTAAGACAACTAACACACCCACCTCACGTTCAAGAATGAATATCTAGAGCGTGAGGAGATTAACGGATGACCACGTTATAAGTAGTCTAACACATAATGATGAGTCTGAAGCTTTAATACCATGTTAAAATTGAGACTTGAACCTAACTTAACTATAAGATAATTAATTAGTTATAATAAGAAAAAAAAATTTATACATACATATTTGTGTTTTTCATCAGGATCATCAGATTGAATCGGCAATTCCAATCACGTCTTAATCATCTCCAAAGACTAATCATGAGTGGCCTAAAATCGTCAAAGCTTGTGTAAGATTTCCCTCAGGTGGAATATTATGGATAATGTTTGGTAAATAATTATGACAACTTACCTACTATATCAAAGTCAAGAATTTAATCTCCACTTAATCACTTGGATTATTACGACAAGATTTTAGGATTAAGACAACAACATGCTTTTTAACAACTCCGAGTAATAGGATAAGTTCAAATTTGTTGGAGATGGATATTTAATATATTTCAAGTAAATTTAAATTTTTCTGTTTATTTTGTATATTTCGATGAACGTTTGTATTTAATTAAAATATTTTAATTTTTCCACGTATANTGGAAGTTTATAATTTTCAATACCAGTTGGCTTGTGAATCATGAAAACATATTTTACTCAAATTTTCTACCAATTACTATTAAATCAACGTGAAAACTCTGATTTTTTTTTTTGACATGAAAACTCATAGTTGCGACTATAAAAATTTTGTTTAATTGTCGGGGACATGCTTAATCAAGATACAATGCTCTTGGGTTCCTAATATATTGTGCAGTCCCTCGAAAAATACGGAGTTGTATTTCATTCATCGAGAATAATTCTCTCCATATTTCAACATTATAATCAGATCACGTGTCTTTCATATTTCAATAAAATTGACATCATGTATTGATAATCCAATAAGTAAAATTTCATCACATGATATGATACAATTCAAGTATAACATGGAAAAAAAATCCAAAAACACGAGAGGTCTACTTGATCCAATGGTTTTGAGGACGAATGCATGGTTCCCCGATGCGAATGTGATCGATGTTCGGAGCTATCTATTTCAAAATAAGTTCAATGGCCACAAGCAAATCGTAGATCTTTCAAATATACATACGTAGAATCTATAATGTGTTCGAGAGTTAATCGTTATTTTTAATTTTTATTTTCAAACACTATTTCTTAATAAATTTTTATCTCTCCTTTACCATTTATAAATTTAATCACTTTTATCGAAATATAATCTTTTACGAACACTACCTACGATCCGGTGACGAATTCTGCAAGGGTCCCCACAGCACTGCATAGGGGAGCTGGATACCATGTTATAATTTGTATAATAATGTATTATGCATTTGTATCATATATTTATTCGATTGGCAGGCTATAGATACCATAATATTATAATGTCATTAAAATTAACACCAAAAACAAAATAAGCTGGCCAAGTCATTAAAAAACTAATCATCTCTAAACTAAGACTAATAGTTTAATTATATTATTTAAAAAAAATAAAAGTGAAACAAGTGGGAGCAAGATTCCATTGTTTATATTGTTCGTTTTCAAGAGACTGGTATTGATTTAGCCGGAGGAATCTAATGCACTTGATACCCGAATCATTCGATTTAGTCGTTTTATCGATAAAATTTTATTAAAACAACTTATAAGATGTCAAAATAAATTTTTTTTTTTCATTTTTAAGCTGTGCAAAGTATTGTTATAAATTTTATCATGTCCTGATTTATCCTCCAAAAGACAAATATTTGTATTCTTTTCATGGTATCATACACTTTTTTGTAAATGTGTTATTAAAAAAATTATTACACTAAATATTCCAATATTTTTAAACTTTGTTAACTTATTTTATCCAAAATATTAAATATTTTTTATGGGTGAGACTGGTCAATCATGTTCATATTTACGATAATAAATAATATTTTTTTATGAGTGACCTAAATAAGAAATTCGTCTGACAAAAGTTTTCGTGATAAGAAATACTTAAAAACCTAAAAACGAATTCACTTGAAAAATTAATATGTTTGTTTTCTGCTCAAATTTTACTCGTGAAACCGTTTTACAATAATTTTTGTAATTTAAAATACTTAAAATCGAATTATTCGTAGAAATACAAACACTTTTCAAATTTGAAGACTTATCTTATCCGAATGCGCCGTAATTGATCGTGATGCATCAAATGCCCAATCAATCCTTGAGAGAATTAAAAGTAAAAGTTGAACAAGTAATTTGTCAAAATTCAACCTTCATATGACCATCATTAGGACTCCCAAAAATTTTTCCTTAATTAAAATATTATTCCATATATCAATAAACTACAAAGATGTAAAAAAAAAAAAATGGATGGCCTTATTACTAATTTAATGATTATTAGAAAAAAAAAACATGACCCGTGGAAAGGGACATATAATACCATTTTAATTATAATTATAAAATTTATGACCAAGTGAAAAGATATATAATTATCTTTAGAGTAAGTCTATTGTGAGACGGTCTCACAAATCTTTATCTGTGAAACGGATCAACCCTACCGATATTCACAATAAAAATTAATACTTTTTCATTGATGACCCAAATAAGATATCCGTTTCACAAAATACGACCCGTGAGACCGTTTCACACAAATTTTTACATTATCTTTAATACTACGTTATGCATGTGATCTGTTAAAAAAAATAAGAAGTGTTGTTAATATTTAGAAAATAAAATAATTTATTTTTATATTTAATAGTATAGATAATCAAAACATCCCTACTCTATATATATAATAAAAATAAATAAATTATTGTTGAAACAAAATTCACCACTATTATTATGATATTGGAATGAGAGAGACTGACACACAACTTAAACAGAAAAAAAGGATAATTAAACATAATACATCAAACCCAGAAAGGGCTTTTTTAACACACCAAAAAAAAAAA